>NC_030858.1:38622198-38630433 GCF_000208745.1 Theobroma cacao
AAAGGATTTTAGATTTCTTTAATTGTTTATAATGAATTTTAAGTATTTTTTAAGGTTTTTTTCAAGCATTTTTTTTTGCTTTTTCTAAACAATTTTTAAGGTCATTGTAAGCACTTTTAAAGTTTTTTTTTTTGTAAATTTCGAAGGATTTGTAAGGAGTTTTTAAGGAATTTTAAAAGATTTTGATGTTTTTTGAAGCAATTTTAAAAGATTTCTGAAGTGTTTCGAAGTATTTTAAGATTTTGTTCATTGATTTCAAAGGATTTTTAAGGATTTTTCAAAGAATTTTAAGGATTTTTAAAGTTTTTTCAAGCATTTTTAAGACTTTTTTCAAAGATTTTTAAGTATTTTAAGATCCTTTTAAGCATATTTAAGGTTTTTAAGAGATTTTTTATGTTTTTAAAGGGTTTAGGGTTTAGGGATTTTTAAATTTTTTTAATTATTTACTACGAATTTTAAGCTTTTTTTAAGATTTTTTCAAGTTTTTTTTGCTTTTTTTGAGGATGTTAAAGGTCATGTTAAGCATTTTTAAGGTTTTTTTATGTATTTAGGGTTTAAGGTTTAGGGTTTAGGGCTTAGGGTTCAGGGTTCAGGGTTCAGGTTCAGGGTTCAGGGTTCAGGGTTCAGGTTCAGGGTTCAGGGTTCAGGGTTCAGGGTTTAGGGTTCACGGTTCAGGGTTCAGGGTTCAGGGTTCAGGGGTTAGGGGTTAGGGGTTAGGGTTTAGGGTTTCGGGGTTAGGGTTTCGGGTTTCGGGTTTCGGTTTCGGGTTTAGGTTTCGGGTTTCGGGTTTCGGGTTTCGGGTTTCGGTTTCGGGTTTAGGTTTCGGGTTTCGGGTTTTTAAGGTTTCGGGTTTTTAGGGTTTCGGGTTTCGGGTTTTGAGTTTCGAGTTTAGGGTTCGGGTTTCGGGTTTCGGGTTTCGGGTTTCGGGTTTAGGGTTTTAGGGGTTAGGGTTTAGGGTTTAGGGTTTAGGGGTTAGGGGTTAGGGTTTTGGGTTTAGGGTTTAGGGTTTAGGTTTAGGGTTAGGGTTTAGGGTTTAGGGTTAGGTTTTTTTTTTTTTTTTTTTTTTTCTGGAAGTTTATCGCAGGGCCCAGCTACCCTGTAATTATTTTATTAATAGCCGAAAATAAGTACAAAAGGGAGGGGGACCTATACCTTACCTCCAGAATTACATGAGCATGAGTAAGATTGAGAAAGTGCTGAAAATAGGGAACTCCATTTTATGTGCATAACTATTGATGCTACTATAAAGTGGAGGTCTCCTACTATTACAAGGAGGTGAAAGAGTACAATACCAACAAAAACAAAAACAAAAATAAATAGGGAGTACTACTACTTTACACTTAGTGAAATTTGACATATGGTAAATTTAACCTATCTAATTTAAGCATACCATGCAACTCACCTTGTGCTTCGGAGATGACCTGAAGGTTCTGATGTGTGTGCCCTTTGTTTGACAGAAAATCTGCGGCTTGGTTCCCTTCACGGAAGATGTGAGAGATTCGAAAAGAGAAAAAGCTCAAGCACTTTCTGATGGATGCCAACAGGTAACGAATGTCGTGAGACCCTTTCTGAGATTGCTGGATCATCTGAATCACCACCAGTGCATCCATTTCTATCCACAGCTTTTCAATATTCCGGTCTTTGCATAAAAGTAAACCCCGAAGTAATGCGCGTAATTCCGCCTGCAAAGAGTTAGACGGACCTATATTCTCAGAAAAACCAAAAACAAGCGTACCTGTATGATCTCGAAGCAGACCCCCAGTAGCTGCACTTTGATTATGCCGAGAACTGCCATCCACATTTAGTTTATATTCTCCTGTGACTGGTTTTATCCAGTGAATGATTTGGGGAGACTCACGAATTTTGAGAGGGAAAGTGAATCCCCACATAGCTGCAATATCTGTATCTCCTTTCCACTGCCATTTTTTCAATAGAGAGCCGTCTTGCAACTGCCTTAAAACTTTCATAATTTTCCATACCACTCTATCAGAATACATACCCAGATGCCTGTGTTTAGCATAATTTCTTTCCAGCCATAAGAACCAACAAATGAATAATGGAATTAAAATGCGGATGTGGCCTTTTCTTACAAAATCACCCGAGTAGTACCAAGCCCATATAATCTGAGAGACATGCTGAGGGTTTGAAATATTGATTTGAAAGAAGTTTGCAAAGAAATTCCAAACCTGTTTTGCCACCGGATTATCCCAAAGAACATGAATCAATGACTCCTCAGAATTACAACAGACACATTTAGAAGCCAAGTGAAATCCTTTCTCCTTTAAGCGAAGTTCAACCGGAATCCAGTTATTTAAAACTCTCCACAAGAAAAAGGAAATGGTTAGCGGAATACTTTTATGCCAAATGAATGAACACAAAGTATTAGGTAATTGCCGTTGTCTGATTGCCTCCCAAGCACTCCATGTTGAGAATTCCCCATTGGAGGTAAGAGCCCAATAAGCTATGTCATCCTGTGATCTATCAAAGGGGATCTGTAATATCTCATCAATCAAGTTCATAGGCAGATATAATTTTAAATTATTCACATCCCAATTGTCCCCATTGTAAAATTTATGGACAAAGGTCATATCATTACGGAATGAAGGGAAAGAGGTTACCAAAGGTTTGTTGCCCATCCAACAGTCGTGCCAGAAGAAAAGATTGCCTTTGCCAATCCTCCACCGGGTATTTTGAATAGCCACATCCCGACCTCTTACCATTCGTTTCCATACTTGGGAATCATGTAACTTTGATTGAACATAATGAGGGATTTGGCCCATGCAGTATTTGGTTTTCAAGAAGTTTGTCCATAGGCCATCACATGTTTGGAATCTCCACCATAATTTCATCGTAAATGCATCAGACACATCGTTCAATCTCCGGATGTCAAGTCCCCCTTCTGAACAAGGGAACGTGAGTTTATGCCACGCCACCCAATGCATCCTCTTATCGTTCGTGGAATCACCCCAAAGGAAGCTATTAAATAATCGCTCTATCTTTTCGATCACTACCACAGGTGGTTTGAGTACTTGCAGTAAATACATGGGCATTGAAGAAAGAACACTCCTTAGGAGAGTTATCCTACCCCCAGGTGATAGGGTCTTGTTCTCCCAACCTGAAATACGATCTCGGATTTTAGTAATTAGAGAATCAAAAAGGGCTACCTTTCTTGGACCTTTATGGAGTGGCGCTCCGAGATAGGTGACAGGAAGTGTTTTATGTTGAAAACCAGTGGTATGTGCAATTATTTGCCTCATCGTCATTGAACAGCCATTGGATGTGATAAAACAACTTTTCTGATGGTTAACCTGTTGCCCAGACACTGCTTCATATTCCTGTAAAAAAACTAAAATCTTCTGCAAGGCTGGACGACAACCGTTAGTAAAAATCACAATATCATCAGCAAAAGCTAAATGACTGATAGGCATGAAACAACCAGATAGATAATGTAAAGACTTATGGTCACTGAATAATTGATTAATCCCTCTTGACAGATACTCGGCAGCCAGAATAAAAAGAAGCGGGGAGATAGAATCACCTTGTCTTAAGCCCCTCTCAGATTTAAAATAGCCCACTAAGGACCCGTTGATAAGTAGGGAAAACCAACAATTGGAAATGCAAGCCTTTATCATACTTATCCAGCGATCATTAAAGCCAAATTGTTCCATCATTAAATAGAGAAAATCCCAACTCAGTCGATCATATGCCTTGGCCATGTCAAGTTTTAAAACCACATTACCTCCCCGTGCTTTAGCGTCGAGCTTACCAACAAGTTCCTGTGCAAGCAGAATATTGTCACTGATGAGGCGGCCATTGACAAAACCACTTTGGTTTTCTGAGATGATGGATGGAAGGAATTTGGATAGTCGATTTGCCAAAAGTTTAGTAACTATCTTATTTAAGACAGTACATAGACTAATGGGACGGAAGTCACTCCATTGGTAGGAATTAGGTTTTTTGGGCAACAAAACCAATGTTGTGGAAGTAACACCTCGTGGCATTGGGGTCCCCTTGAAAAAATCCAACACTGCTTCTAGTAAATCTTGTTTGATAATATCCCAACAATGTTGATAAAAAAGGGAAGAGAAACCATCAGGGCCAGCAACACTATCCTTATCAATATTAAAAACCACATCTTTGATTTCCTTAAGTGATGGAGCTGCACAAAGAAATTCATTATCAGTGGTGGAAATAATTCGAGGGATAAGAGAGGAATCAAACCTGGAAATACCACACTGTTCTGCTTTCAATAATTTTTGAAAAAATTCAACTGCAGAATTTTGAATGAAAAGGGGATCTTCATAAGTATTTCCGTCCGAGTCTTGAATTCGAAATATATTATTTCTCACTCTTTTTTTACGCATCCTCAAGTGGAAGAATTTTGTGTTGCGCTCTCCGTCCACAAACCATTTCACGCCGGATTTCTGTTGCCAATATAACTCTTCGATACTCAATTGACGATTGAGTTTGGCATAAGCTTTGTGCATAAGGTTTCTATTGGTTGAGGAAGGGTCTTGTTGAAAATCTATCTCTCTTTTTTCTGCCTCTTTTTCGGCTAGCTTCAACTTCTCAAAAATATCCCCAAAGATTTGTTTGTTCCACCATTTTAAATCCCGTTTCAGTCGCTGCTGCTTAATCCAAAAAGCCGTTAAACCCGAGCTATTTAAAGGAACTTTCCAACTTCTTTCGACAAAGGGAAGAAAATCATGATGTTTTGTCCAAGCGTGCAGGAAGCGAAAAGTGGAAGGACCCTTTTGACTGGCAGTAGAACAGGAGATTAGTAAGGGGCAATGATCTGATCCATCTCGATTCAAGTGCTGTATTCGTGTAGAGGAAAAACAATGAACCCAATCGGGGTTATAGACCACCCTGTCAAGCCTTTGAAACATATGATTATTAGTCCAAGTATATGAATTTCCTTCAAAGCCTGCATCAATCAACCCACAGTCTAACAAGGTTGTAGCAAAATCTTCCATTGAGCCACCATGAGGAGGGGCGCCATTTAACCGTTCTGCACAGCTCACAATAGTATTGAAATCGCCACCTACCATCCATGGTCCCTGCATATCCAAAGACAAAGACCGCAAGCAATTCCAGAGTTCTAAACGTTCTTGTCTAGTGCACTTAGCATAGACAAAAGTCGCAACAAAAGGATGAGGCAACCAAGGTAAGGATATTTTCACATGAAGACACTGTATATGATCCGTCAGAACTTCACAACCAACTTCCATAGAAGAAAACATCCATATTTTTTGTGAGCAGTTACTAATCACCCTATCAAAACCAAGCCTTCTTCGAAAATAGTCAGCTCTGCTTATATTAACCATAGGTTCCAAGATTACTAACAATTTTATATTATGTATTAGTTTTAATTTTTTTAATCTTCTTTGGATCCCAATACCCGACACTCCTCTCACATTCCATATTAAACAGCTAATCATGGAAATGTTTGAAATGAAGGATTCAAGGAGACAGAATCATACTCTTCTGATCCATCTTTTACCTCCAATGGATCTGTGGCATGGGCAGAATTCCAAACAATGGAGGTTTGAAGTGAGCTGTCCGATTTTCTTCTTCTATGGACACGTGGATGGCCAATTGAAATTTGATCCTCCAGATTTGTTTGATATTGCACAGGATTTGGTAGCTTGCTGACCTGCTCTGAACTGCTGCTCGTATCTACAAGTGAAGGAAAAGAGTCAGTTTCTGTATTTAAAAGGCACTTACCTGTGTCCGATGGCAAATTTGTCAAATATTCTGCACGGTTGTCATCATCTATAGTTGCCTTAGCCATCCTTTGTTGACTTCCATCACTTGTCTTGTCAAATAAAAGAGTTGCGGGACCCACGTCAAAATTCACGTTCAGCGAGGGGATCAGTTTGGCTAAAATCGGCTTAGCTTTATTCTGTAGCTTATGCTGCCGCCTTGTTATGGGAAGCTCATTTCCCTCACTAAAATGGTCCACGTCGTGGCCTTTTCCTTCAATTGTTTTGTCTCCATATGCATGGGTGGAGGTATATCCCGAGTCTTTACGTTCCCTCTGCATGAGCAGCAAGGGTGTACAGCTACCCGAGGTGAATTTGCCAGCTCCAGTTTCGTCTTTTTCCTCTTCTATTGCAACCGGTTTGTTCTGGCTTTTTTTAGTAGCAGTATTCTCTATTTTTTGCTGTTGTTCCGTCCCATCGTACAGAGAATTGTCATCTTTTTGGTTCACATTTTTACTGAGCAGCATACTCGGAGCAGTATTTTTTTCTGCAAACGCACTGACGTGCTCTGGGCTCGTCCTTCCTTGTGCTGAAGATCGATGACTGACAATAACTGAATTTTTCTGGGCACGTTCAGCATGGGATTTTGACTTGCCAGCGACCAGTTCCGCCGTCGAGGTGGCTCGTCCGCCTTCTGCTTGCAGTGCAGCGGATGATTCTCCGATTTGCCGTTCACTCCGCCTGCAGACTACGTTTTCTGCTTCGCCTCTTTCGTTATTTATTTGTTGTGGTTGATGTTCTCTTTTAGCTGTATAAATGCCCTTCTGTCGGTTGTCACCGCCCTCCTTTACACGGCCTGCATCTACTGCCCATTGAACCCCATCAAAGTCTCCTATATTCTGTACACTATCATAAGTATCTTCACCGGTCTGCCAACTCGCCTCCATCATTGCCCGCTCCGATCGTCGAAAATCCCTATCATTTCCTGCACCGATAGCCACACTTCCTTCCTTCGTTCGTTCTATCGAAATGCCCACTTGGTTAAGCTTTCGAGCGTCCAAATCTACTTCATCGTTCTTATTCATAGCCTGAGAATCATCCAGATCCAACCCTTTACCATGCTGCGTCCTCGGTATCAATCCCACCATCGTCGGCTGCGTTTCTTTTGCCTTTGAGAAATTGTTTGGGTTATGCATATTACTGTTCACTCTCTCTGTTCTCCCCTGTTCTACGTGATTCAACTGCACTTGTTCCTCCAGCACACCGATCGCATCAAACTGATTGGATATCGGTACTTGCACCTCTTTACGGCTATTGAGGGGGATGTTGATAGGTTCTGGATCCTTTACTCCGCTCGTACCTGGCTTCTCCACCGCCTGCCATTTTGAACTCTGTTTTGGATCTCTAGACTGAACTCGATCTGTTCCATTACCTGCTCTCGTACCTTGTTCTCCTTCGATAGACTTTTCCTTGCCTTCGTCTTCCCCATTCCTCTTTACTCTCGTTTCCGTGGGCTGCGGTCGCTTCTCCGGTCGATGCCCCAACACCATACATGTCGATACGCCATGTCCCACATGGCAGCAGTGTGAACAATATTCTGGCAGCTTTGCAAAATCAACTTTTTGCATATATCCTCCTATCACAGATCCTGTTTTCCTATCCCGAGTCACAATCCAGACTTGATCAATGGGAGGCTTTTGGCAGTCATACTCGATGCACACCCTTGCCACGCTTGGACGCGTTCCCTTCGCTGTGGCTTCATCGACCATTAAAGGGCGACCAACTGTCTTTGCTATCACCAGTAGGGCAGATTTCTCATATAAGTGTGCCCTTAGGTTTGGAAATGATATCCAAACTGGCACCAGGGAAGATTCCTTCTCCGGTTGAAAATCTGGATTCCATTTAAAAACACGCATTTTTTGATTCGAGATAAACCATACCTGTTTCAACCAGATCCGGTTAAGATCATGTTCGTTTGAAAGTTGAATCAAAATATGCTTGTAATCAAGCCATTTTATCTCGTATGCACCCACTAAGCCGATTCCTTTGAAAGCCATACGGATCTCGTTTATGCGCGGCATCCTGGAGAATTTTCCGATCATGGAGAACTTGAAAGGCTGCGCTAAGGCAGTGATTTCATCATAAAAAAAAACCGCAGCCGGTCTGTCTTTGTACCAAAAAGGTTCACGGGTGGGGGGGATTAAAGGTGGCTTTTCTCCAGCCGCCACACTCAGGAAGGACTTTTTTTGTGCACGAGGGGATATGGGTGGATTCTGAAGGTTGTTATTTAGCAAGCCACCATTGTTGACTAGCGGTTGTAAGTCTTTTGGGTCTGTGGGGTCTCGGTTGGTTCCGTGCGGCATGAAAAGTGACGAATCAACAGGTGGGGATGGTAGTGGGGGATCCGGCGGCCTTCCAGTCGCCATCTCGTGAGGGTGAGGGAGCGGTGGGAAATGCGAAAATTCCAGAGCGTTTTCCAGAGCATTTTTTTTTTTTGGTTTTTTTTGGTTTAGGTTTTTAGGGTTTAGGG
>NC_030859.1:0-21702 GCF_000208745.1 Theobroma cacao
AACCCCTAACCCCTAAACCCTAAACCTAAACCTAAACCAAAACCAAAACCAAACAAAAAAAAACAAAGTGGAGAACTCTCTCAACTCTCAAGCTTTTCCACCCCTCCGCCAACTTCAAGGAATGGTGGCAGGTCGGTCGCCAGACCCTTCAAACCACCCCCTGCTGACATCATCATCCCTCCCAATGATGTCGACACCATCTACAAGCCTTCTATTGCAGCAGGAGGCAAGCCTCTAGTAATCCCACTGAACCGTGACCCTGTGGTCTACAAGGATCGGCCCGCTGCCATCTTCTATGAGGATAAAATCTGTACTCTTGCAAAGCCATTCTCGCTCTACCTGGTGGGTAAATTTACGTGTATGCCGAAGTTACAGGAAGTCAAACCTGCCTTCAAAGGGATCGGTCTCTTAGGGGCCTACGAAATCAAATGGTTGGACTATAAACATGTCATTATTCATCTCTCCAACGACCAGGATTGTAACCGAATCTGGACAAGACAACAGTGGTTCATTGCTGGCCAGAAAATCAGGATCTTCAAGTGGCCACTGGAGTTTGAAGCGAAAACAGAATCACCAATAGTACCTGTGTGGATTTCCTTCCCGAACCTAAAAGCTCACCTATATGAAAAATTCGCCTTGCTACTGATTGTAAAAACGATTGGGAAACCACTTTTCGTGGATAATGCGACTACTAAAGGATCTCGGCCAAGCATGGCTCGAGTCTGTGTGGAATACGATTGCAGGAAATTGCCTATAGATCAAGTTTGGATTGTAACTCAAAAAAGGAATACAGGTATAGTTACTAATGGCTATGCGCAAAAGGTTGAGTTCTCTCATATGCCAAACTACTGGGACCATTGTTGCCATGTTGGGCACAATGAAACCAATTGTTTGGTCCTAGGGAACAATTCTAAGTCATTGGGTTCCATGAAGCCACAGCTGAAGGGACAACCAAAACCAATTCTCAATGTGTCGAAGACTCAGACTCGAGAAAAGATAGATGAGGAAAGAGAAGACAAAGCGAAAGGAATAATGGTTGAAGACATTCAGCCTGCAACAAAACAGACAGATATGTCGAAACAGAGCATCTGGAGAGTGGTCAGTAAAGTCGGAAAGAGTGGGGCAAAAGATTTAACCGAGAATGAAATAGACGTTGAAAATAGAGATGCCGACTCAGTTATTCCAGTTTCGAACAGATTTCAGAAGATAATGGAAGTTGACAATCATGAAGACACAACGAACAGCAACCTCGAAACAGTGAACAAATGAGAGCAGAACAACGGGCATCCAAAAGCGTCGAAAAATGGTAAAGGTGACCGAAAAGGAGCAAAACTGGAAACGATGTCTGCCCATCGTCCCGAGGGAGCAGCACGGGTTGCTGACTTTTTTGAGAAGTTGCAGATAGAGGGCAGCAATACGCAGAACTTCTTGCATGAAAATAGAATGCATGGGCAAAAAGGAATTATCGCGGGAGAAAGGATGTAGACATTACATGCAACAGGCAGTTCTGACTTGGAAAAAAAAGAGCTGACAATGCATGAAAGAGGAGGCTGTTCATGGGTCCCAGTTTTAAATGAAGACAGGACTTTGTTGCAAGAATTACCTCAAAGGGATACACAAAAGATTTCAAAAAATCTTTCTTTAAAACCTTCAGCGTGGGAAAAAAATGCAGGAGTGCAGCATGAGAGTACGACAAATGGCCGAAATAATAAAAATAGAAAAAGTCAAAGAATGCAGGATTTAGGGGGAGCAGACCCTAATCTGCATGAAATGGGTAAATAGTGCCCAGAAAAGATCCCTTCAGACCAAGAGCCATTAGCCATCGTGCCTACGCCTGGTGATGTTGATGGCACAATGCTTCTAGCTGTGAGAAGGAAAGACACTACTCTTTTGTACTCTCTACAGAACCAGCGAGCCTAAGGAAACACAATCGCGGGGGCAAGGGAAAGGGTGATAACACCGCTTGATGGGACATTGATGCAGGTTTCCATGTAAAATAATGCAGATGACAAGAATAAAAAATTTTTAACCCACCCTTTGGTGAGGCAAACGGGTATATTGCATAAGGAAAGTCTACAAATGTCAGAGATTGGGGCGGGAGCTCAGAATGAGATAATCGACAGGAGTGCAGTTGTCATCTCAGCTTCGGTTGATAGCATTAGGATTTGACAATGATCAAAATAATGCTGGAAATGACCAGCTTATCACGGTTCGAAAGCCCATACTGAGGAAGAAAGCCAAGCCAGCTTTGGTTAATTTAGTCTCGGTGATGAATGTTGAAGATGCTGAGGTTTTATTGGAACAAGCGGATCCCACTACAGCATGTAAAAGAGCAGAAAGGGAGAGATACCAGCTACTAAACAAACAAACAATGGAAGTCGAGGGAAGCAGAGATGATTTTTCATGTTCCGAGCCAAGTACCTACATGCTTAACATGGAAACTGACTCTGTTCCTTCCAATGCAGTTATACGCAGTTACCCACAACAGGAAAAAAGATCGGTTGGCCACGTAGACTCCCCCATGCAGTCCCATGCAACACCCGAAAGCCAAAACTTAAACACCCATCCACGCGTCCTCCGTAGAAGAAAGTCAGACAACTCACTCTGCTCATCAGATAATTGGAACTCCTTGAATGCATCGAAACTCGTAGAGGTAAAAGATGGAGCAACAACAGCTGAATCCATCTCACAGATTCTTTCTCTCCATACTTATCCATGATAAACTGTCTGCTATGGAATGTTCGCGACGTTGCTGGTGCAGTAGTTCAACGAAGGCTAAAAAATTAAAATTGATGCATAACATCAAGTTGTTGGTAGTCTTAGAGCCTATGGTGAATATCAGTAAAATAAATTACATCAAACGAAGACTGGGTTTTGATACTGTTCATGCAAACTGCTCCCATAAAATATGGTTGTTCTGTTCTAATGAAATAAGCTGTGAAGTTGTGACGGACCAGACTCAATGCCTTCACGTGAAACTGTCTCTTCCATGGCTTTCCCGTCCAGTCTTTACTTTTTTTGTTTACGCTAAGTGTACCAGGATTGAGAGAAGGTAACTATGGAGTAGTCTGTGAATAATTTCTGATGGCATGCAGGCACCATGGCTTGTGGGAGGAGATTTTAACTCCATAGTGAGCTGTGATGAACGGTTAAATGGAGCCATTCCCCATGATGGATCTATGGAAGATCTCTCCTCCACGTTGCTAGATTGTGGGCTTTTGGATATAGGTTTTAAAGGAAATTCTTTTACTTGGACCAATAACCGAATGTTTCAAAGGCTTGACAGAGTGGTATACAACCATGAATGGGCGAAATTCTTATCCTCCACAAGGGTCCAGCATCTTAACTGAGATGGGTCAGATCATTGCCCATTTCTCATTTCCTGCTCGAACCCAAATCAGAGGGGTCCTGCTACATTTAGATTTTTACATGCTTGGACAAAACATCATGATTTTCTCTCTTTCGTAGAAAAAAGTTGGAACACTCATATTCATGCAGAAGGATTGACGGCTTTTTGGACCAAACAGCAGCGGCTAAAGAGAGATTTAAAGTGGTGGAATAAGCATATTTTTTGAGATATTTTTGAAACCCTCCGATTGGCAGAAGCTGAAGCTGAACAAAGAAAATTGAATTTCCAACAGAATCCCTCAGCAGCTAATAGAGATTTGATGCATAAAGCTTATGCAAAACTTAACCGACAGTTAAGTATTGAAGAACTTTTTTGGCAACAAAAGTCGGGTGTCAAATGGTTAGTAGAGGGGGAACGCAACACCAAATTTTTTCATATGAGGATGCGTAAACAGAGAATGAGAAGTCATATCTTCCGGATTCAAGATCAGGAGGGGAATGTGCTCGATGAACCTCACTTAATCCAAAATTCAGGTGTTGATTTCTTTCAAAACTTGTTGAAGGCAGAGCAATGTGATATCTCCAGGTTTGATCCTTCTATTACTACCCGAATTATCTCCGCCACTGATAATGAATTCTTGTGTGCAACCCCATCGTTACAGGAAGTGAAAGAGGCAGTCTTTAACATTAATAGAGATAGTGTTGCTGGGCTCGACGGTTTCTCATCCTTGTTTTACCAACACTGCTAGGACATAATCAAGCGAGATCTTTTAGAAGCAGTGCTTGATTTCTTCAAGGGGACCCCGCTACCACGTGGCATTACCTTCACAACGCTAGTCTTGTTGCCCAAAAAGCAGAATGCCAGCCAATGGAGTGAATTTCACCCCATTAGTTTATGCACTGTCTTAAACAAGATAGTAACTAAACTTTTGGCCAACCGGCTATCCAAAATTCTTCCATCCATCATCTCAGAAAATCAAAGTGGCTTCGTTAATGGAAGGCTTATAAGTGACAATATCTTGCTTGCACAGGAGCTGATTGGTAAGATTAATGCAAGATCAAGGGGAGGAAATGTGGTTCTAAAACTTGATATGGCTAAAGCTTATGATCGTCTGAATTGGGATTTTCTTTATCTTATGATGGAGCATTTTGGTTTTAATGCACTTTGGATAAGCATGATTAAGGCCTGCATTTCCAACTATTGGTTTTCACTTCTCATCAATGGATCCTTAGTGGGCTACTTCAAATCAGAGAGAGGACTAAGATAGGGCGATTCTATTTCCCCTTCGCTTTTTACCTTGGCTGCAGAATATTTGTCAAGGGGACTCAATCAATTATTCAGCCGCTACATTTCCTTACATTATTTATCTGGATGTTCCATGCTTATTAGTCACCTTGCCTTTGTCGATGATATTGTGATTTTTACTAATGGTTGCCACTCAGCCTTGCAGAAGATCTTGGCTTTCTTACAAGAATATGAACAAGTATCGGGGCAGCAAGTTAATCATCAGAAAAGTTGCTTCATCACGGCCAATGGATGTCCATTATCGAGGAGGCAAATAAAAGCTCATGCTACGGGTTTCCAACACAAAACACTTCCTGTCACCTACCTTGGAGCGCCACTACATAAAAGACCCAAAAAGGTATTCCTTTTCGATTCCTTAATCTCTAAAATTTGTGATTGTATTTCAGGATGGGAGAACAAGGTCTTATCACTTAGGGGTCGAATAACGCTTCTGAGAAGTGTTCTTTCTTCATTGTCAATGTACTTGTTGCAAGTTCTCAAACCACCAGCAATAGTGATCGAGAAAATAGAAAGGCTTTTTAATAGCTTTCTATGGGGTGACTCCAACGAAGGGAAAATGATGCACTGGGCAGCTTGGAATAAAATCACTTTTCCAAGTTCGGAAGGGGGACTTGATATTCGGAATCTGAAAAATGTGTTTGATGCTTTCACTTTGAAATTATGGTGGAGATTCTATACATGTGATAGCTTATGGACCCATTTTTTGAAAACAAAGTATTGCCTTGGCCGAATCCCCCAATACGTGCAACCGAAGTTACACGACTCCTCTATATGGAAACGGATGATAGGAGGTCGGGATGTGGCAATTCAGAATATTCGATGGAAGATAGGTAAAGGGGAGCTTTTTTTCTAGCATGATTGTTGGATGGGAGACCAACCTCTGGTAATCTCGTTCCCTTCCTTTCGTAATGATATGTCCTCTGTTCACAAATTCTACAAGGGTGATAGTGGGGATGTGGATAAATTGAGATTATTTCTCCCCGTGAATTTGATCGATGAGATACTACTAATTCCTTTTGATCGAACACAGCAGGATGTAGCGTACTGGACACTAACACCTAATGGGGAATTTTCTACATGGAGTGCTTGGGAGACAATAAGGCAGCGGCAATCTCATAATACCTTGGGTTCTCTCATTTGGCATAGAAGTATCCCTTTATCTATTTCCTTGTTCATATAGAGAGCTTTAAACAATTGGATTCCGGTTGAGCTTCGCATGAAGGAAAAAGGTATTCACTTGGCTTCTCAATGTGTATGCTGCAACTCTGAGGAGTCATTGATGCATGTTCTATGGGGAAATTCGGCAGCGAAACAGGTTTGGGCTTTCTTTGCAGAATTTTTTCAAATCTATGTTTTGAACCCCCAACATGTTTCGCAAATCTTATGGGCATGGTTTTATTCTGGTGACTATGTTAAAAAGGGCTACATTCGTACTCTGCTCCCAATTTTTATTTGTTGGTTCTTATGGTTAGAAAGAAATGATGCAAAGCATAGACACTCAAGATTGTTCTCAGACCGAGTTGTATGGAGAATTATGAAGCTATTAAGACAACTCCAAGATGGCTCCCTATTACAACAATGGTAATGGAAAGGTGACACAGATATAGCAGCCATGTGGAGATATAATTTCCAATTGAAACAACGAGCACCTCCTCAAATTGTTTACTGGAGGAAACCATTCACAGGCGAATACAAGTTGAACGTGGGTGGCAGCTCTCGAAATGGTCAGCACGTAGCTAGTGGTGGAGTGCTTCGT
The DNA here is from genome assembly GCF_000208745.1 of Theobroma cacao. Lineage (NCBI taxonomy): Eukaryota > Viridiplantae > Streptophyta > Magnoliopsida > Malvales > Malvaceae > Theobroma > Theobroma cacao. Next base: position 6,411 of record NC_030859.1, read on the forward strand.
GACCATACAGGTAAGCTGATTTTTGGCTTCTCAGAGAATATCGGCATTTATAATTCCTTGCAGGCAGAGCTTCGTGCATTACATAGAGGGCTTCTTTTGTGTAAAGATTGTCACATAGAGAAACTATGGATTGAAATGGATGCTCTGGCAGTGATTCAATTAATTCCACATTCCCAAAAAGGCTCTCATGATATCAGATATCTGTTGGAATCTATAAGGAAGTGCCTGAACAGCATTTCCTATCGAATTTTGCACATCTTTCGAGAAGGCAACCAAACAGCAGATTTCCTGTCAAACGAAGGACACAATCATCAAAACTTGCGTGTTTTCACTGAAGCTCAAGGTAAGTTACATGGTATGCTGAAGTTAGACAGACTTAATTTGCCATATGTTCGATTTTAATAATTCTAAAGGAGTAGCACTCTTAATTTCTTTGCTCTTATTTTGTTATTCACATAGAATTTCTGTAATATGGAAGTGTTTCAATTTTATGACTATAGTGAAACATATTGTCATAAAATGGAACACTCCATTCTAGGTGCTTTCCTTATTTAAAATTTCTGTTTTAAATTTTATCCAAGTTTGATATCTCAATGTAATAGTAATGAATACCTATTTTATAGTAGCATCAAAAGTTATGCACGTAAAATGGGTTTCTTACTCTAGGTTCTTCTTCGACGATTTTCTATGATCATGTAACTTGGAGGTACGGTTTTATGCCCCCCTCCTTTGTACTTTTATTTCGTAATTAATAAAATTTAACAGGGTAATTGGGCCCTGCGTGAACTTTCAGCATAAAAAAAAAAACCCTAAACCCTAAACCTTAAACCCTAAATCCTGACCCCAAAACCCTAAACCCTGACCCCAAAACCCTAAACCTTGGCCCCGAACCCTGACCCCGAAACCCTAACCCCTAAACCCTGATCCCTGACCCTTGAACACTAAACCCTAACCCTAACCCCTAACCCTGACCCCTAACCCCTAAACCCCTAACCCTAAAACCCCTAACCCTAAACCCTAAACCCCTAACCCTAAACCCTAAACCCTAAATAATTAAAGAAATTGAAAATTCTTTATAAACATAAAAAATCAATCAAATTTAATGAAAAACCTCTTAAAAACCTTAAATATGTTTAAAAGGATCTTTAAAATGCTTAAAAATCCATTAACAAGGCTTAAAAATGCTTAAAAATAATTCAAAAATCTTTTAAAAAATGCTTTTAAAAAGTTTAAAAATCCTTAAAATTCCTTGAAAAGTCCTTTAAAATCCTTTGAAATTCATGAAAAAAACCTTAAAATTGCTTCAAAAGACTTCAAAAATCTTTTAAAAATGCTTCATAAAATCTCAAAATTCCTTGAAATTTCATAAAAAAAACCTTAAAAATCCTTTGAAATCCATGAAAAAAACATTAAAAATGGTTCAAAATACTTCAAGAATCCTTCAAAAATGCTTTAACAAACTTTAAAAATTCTTCAAATTTCTTGAAACCTCCTTAAAAATCCATGAAAAAATTTTAAAAATGCTTCAAAATACTTTAAAAATCTTTAAAAAATGCTTTAAAAAACCTTAAAATTCCTTGAAATTCCTTAAAAACTCCTTGAAAATCCTTTGAAATCCATTAAAAAAAACCTTGAAAATGCTTAAAATGACCTTAAACATCCTTAAAAAGAGTAAAAAAAAAACTTGAAAAAACTTAAAAAATGCTTAAAATTCGTAATAAGCAATTAATGAAATTTAAAATCTTTAAAAAATATCAAACATATCTCAAATTTCATTAAAAATCTCTTGAAAACCTTAAATATGCTTAAAAGGATATTGAAAATGCTTAAAAATCCATGAAAAAAGCCTTAAAAATACTTCAAAAGGCTTCAAAAATCTTTTAAAAATGCTTTAAAAAATCTTAAAATTCCTTAAAAATCCTTTAAAAAAACCTTAAAAATGCTTTAAATGACCTTAAACATCCTTCAAAAGCACGAAAAAAACTTAAAAAAACCTTAAAAATGCTTAAAATTCGTAATAAATAATTAAAAAATTTAAAATCCTTTAAAAATATTAAAAATCAATCAAATTTAATGAAAAATCTATTAAAAACCTTACATATGCTTAAAAGGTTCTTAAAAATGCTTAAAAATTTATGAAAAAAGCCTTAAAAATGCTTCAAAATACCTCAAAAATCTTTAAAAATGCTTTAAAAAACTTTAAAAATCATTAAAAATCCTTGAAAAATCCTTAGAAATCTTTTAAAATCCATGAAAAAAACCTTTAAAATGTTTCAAAAGACTTCAAAACATTTTTTAAAATGCTTTAAAAAACCTTAAAATTTCTTAAAATTCTTTAAAAACTCTTTAAAAATCGTTTGAAATCCATGAAAAATACCTTAAAAATGCTTAAAATGACCTTAAACATCCTTGAAAAGAGCAAAAAAAAAAACATGAAAATACCCTAAGAAATGCTTAAAATTCGTAATAAGTAATTAAGGAAAGTTAAAATCCTTTAAAACATAAAAAAAATCTTACAAATTTAATGAAAAATATCTTAAAAACCTTAAATATGCTAAAAAAGATCTTTAAAATACTTAAAATTACATTGAAAAAGCCTTAAAAATGCTTCAAAATACTTTTAAAATCTTTTTAAAATGCTTTAAAAAAGTTTAAAAATTCATAAAATTCCTTGAAAAGTCCATCAAAATCCTTTGAAATTCATGAAAAAACCCTTAAAATTGCTTCAAAAGACTTCAAAAATCTTTTAAAAATGCTTCAAAATACTTCAAAAATCCTTAAAAAATGCTTTAAAAAACTTTAAAAATCATTAAAATTTCTTGAAAACTCCTTAAAAATCTATGAAAAAAAAAACTTAAAAATTCTTCAAAATATTTCAAAAATCTTTCAAAAATGCTTTAAAAAACCTTGGAATTCCTTAAAAACTCCTTGAAAATCCTTTGAAATCAATTGAAAAAAACCTTGAAAATGCTTAAAATGACCTTAAACATACTTAAAAAGAGTAAAAAAGAAAGCTTCAAAAAAACCTTAAAAAATGCTTAAAATTCGTAATAAACAATTAAAGAAATTTAAAATACTTTAAAAACATCAAAAATCTTTCAAATTTCATTAAAAATCTCTTAAAAACCTTAAATATGCTTAAAAATCTATGAAAAAAGCCTTAAAAGTACTTCAAAAGAGTTCAAAAATCTTTAAAAAAATGCTTTAAAAAACCTTGAAATTCCTTAAAAACTCCTTGAAAATCCTTTGAAATTCATTAAAAAAAACCTTGAAAATGCTTAAAATGACCTTAAACATCCTTAAAAAGAGTAAAAAAAAAGCTTGAAAAAACCTTAAATAATGCTTAAAATTCGTAATAAACAATTAAAGAAATTTAAAATACTTTAAAAACATAAAAAATCTGTCAAATTTCGTTAAAAATCTCTTGAAAACCTTAAATATGTTTAAAAGGATATTAAAAATGCTTAAAACTCCATGAAAAAAGCCTTAAAAATACTTCAAAAGACTTTAAAAATCTTTAAAAAATGCTTTAAAAAACCTTTAAAATCCTTGAAATTTCTTAAAAGCTTCTTGAAAATCCTTTGAAATCCATTAAAAAAAAACCTTGAAAATGCTTCAAATGACCTTAAACGTCCTTAAAAAGAGCAAAAAAAAACTTGAAAACAACCTTAAAGATGGTTAAAATTCGTAATAAATGATTAAAGAAATTTAAAATCCTTTAAAAACATCAAAAACCTTAAAAAAACTTGAACAAACCTTAAAAATGCTTCAAAATATTTTAAAAATCTTTAAAAATGCTTTGAAATTCCTTAAAAGCTCCTTGAAAATCCTTTGAAATCCATTTAAAAAACATTGAAAATGCTTAAAATGACCTTAAACATCCTTAAAATTTGCCAAAAAAACATGAAAAAACTTGAAAAGGCTTTTCTCATAGATTTTTAAGCATTTTTAAGAACCTTTTGAGCATATTTAAAGTTTTTAAGAGATTTTTTGTTCAATTTGATAGATTTTTTATGTTTTTAAAGGACTTTAAATTTTTTAATTACTTATTATGAATTTTAAGCATTTTTGAAGGTTTTTTCAAGTCTTTTTTGCCTCTTTTTAAGGGTGTTTAAGGTCATTTTAAGCATTTTTGAAGGTTTTTTCAAGTCTTTTTTGCCTCTTTTTAAGGGTGTTTAAGGACATTTTAAGCATTTTAAGGTTTTTTTCATGGATTTCAAAGGATTTTTAAGGTTTTTTTAAGGAATTCTAAGGATTTTTGAAGCATTTTTAAAAGATTTTTAAAGTCTTTTGAAGCATTTTTAAGGTTTTTTTCATGGATTTCAATGGATTTTGAAAGAGTTGTCAAGGAATTTTAACGATTTTTAAAGTTTTTAAAAGCATTTTTGAAAGATTTTTGAAGTATTTTGAAGCATTTTTAAAGTTTTTTTAATGGATTTTTAAGCTTTCTTAAGATCCTTTTAAGCATATTTAAGGTTTTTAAAAGATTTTTCATAAAATTTGAGAGATTTTTTATGTTTTTAAAGGATTTTAAATTTATTTAATTATTTATTACGAATTTTAAGTATTTTTTAGGTTTTCTCAAGCTTTTTTTTGGCACATTTTAAGGATATTTAAGGTCATTTTAACCATTTTTAAGATCCTTTTAAGCATATTTAAGGTTTTTTTCCTTACATTTCAAAAGATTTTTAAAGAGTTTTAAATGTATTTTAAGGAATTTCAAGGTTTTTTAAAGCATTTTTTAAAGATTTTTGAAGTCTTTTGAAGCATTTTAAAGGTTTTCTTCATGGATTTCAAAGGATTTTTAAGAAGTTTTTAAGGATTTTTAAAGTTTTTTAAAACATTTTTAAAGATTTTTTAGATATTTTGAAGCATTTTTAGGGCTTTTTTCAAAGATTTTTAAGCATTTTTAAGAACCTTTTCAGCATATTTAAGGTTTTTAAGAGATTTTTCATTAAATTTGATAGGTTTTTGATTTTTTAAAGGATTTAAAATTTCTTTAATTATTTATTACGAGTTTGAAGAATTTTTAAGGTTTTTTTCAAGTTTTTTTTTTGCTATTTTTAAGGATGTTTAAGGTCATTTTAAGCATTTTTAAGGGTTTTTTTAATGGATTTTAAAGGGTTTTTAAAGAGTTTTGAAGGAATTTCAAGATTTTTTAAAGCATTTTAAAAATTATTTTGAAGTCTTCTGAAGCATTTTGAAGGCTTTTTTCATGGTTTTTTAAGCATTTTTTATATCCTTTTAAGCATATTTAAGGCTTTTAAGAGATTTTTCATGAAATTTGAAAAGATTTTTGATGTTTTCAAAGGATTTTAATTTCTTTAATTATTTATTACGAATTTTAAGCATTTTTTAAGGTTTTTTCAAGTTTTTTTTAGCTCTTTTTAAGGATGTTTAAGGTCATTTTAAGCATTTTTAAGGTTTTTTTCAAGGATTTCAAAGGATTTTTAAGATGTTTTTAAAGAATTTTATGGAATTTCAAGGTTTTTTAAAGCATTTAAAAAAAATTTTTGAAGTCTTTTAAAGCATATTTAAGGTTTTTTTTTATGGATTTCAGAGGATTTTTAAAGAGTTTTCAAGGATTTTTAAGGATTTTAAAACTTTTTTAAAGCATTTTTTTAAAGATTTTTGAGGTATTTTGAAGCACTTTTAAAGCTTTTTTTCTTGGATTTTTAAGCATTTATAAGAACCTTTTAAGCATCTTTAAGGTTTGTAAGAGATTTTTCATTAAATTTGATAGATTTTTTATGGTTTTAAAGGATTTTAAATTTCTTTAATTATTTATTACGAATTTTAAGTTTTTTTAAGATTTTTTCAAGTTTTTTTTTGCTCTTTTAAGGATGTTTAAGGCCATTTTAATCATTTTAAAGATTTTTTTAATTGATTTTAATGGATTTTTAAGGAGTTTTTAAGGAATTTTAAGAAAATTTAAGATTTTTTAAAACGTTTTTTAAAGATTTTTAAAGTTTTTTGAAGTATTTTTAAGGCTTTTTTCGTGGTTTTTTAAGCATTTTTAATATTCTTTTAAGCATATTTGTGGTTTTTAAGAGATTTTTCATGAAATTTGAAAGATTTTTGATGTTTTTAAAGGATTTTAAATTTCTTAATTATTTATTACGAATTTTAAACATTTTTAAGGTTTTTTCAAGTTTTTTTTAGCTCTTTGTAAGGGTGTTTAAGGTCATTTTATGCATTTTAAGGGTTTTTTCATGGATTTCAAATGATTTTTAAAGTTTTTTTAGGGAATTTTAAAGAATTTTAAGGTCTTTTGAAGCATTTTTAAAGATTTTTGAAGTCTTTTGAAGCAATTTTAAGGGTTTTTTCATGAATTTGAAAGAATTTTGAAGGACTTTTCAAGGAATTTTAAGGATTCTAAAACTTTTTTGAAGCATTTTTTAAAGATTTTTCAAGTATTTTGAAGCATTTTTAAGGCTTTTTTAATGGATTTTTAAGCATTTTAAAGATCCTTTTAAGCATATTTAAGGTTTTTAAGAGATATTTCATTAAATTTGAAAGATTTTTTATGTTTTTAAAGGATTTTAAATTTTCTTAATTACTTATTGCGAATTTTGAGCCTTTTTTAGGGTATTTTGAATTTTTTTTTTTTTGCTCTTTTTGAGGATGTTTAAGGTCATTTTGAGCATTTTAAGGCATTTTTCATGGATTTCAAGGGATTTTTAAGGAGTTTTTAAAGAATTTTAAGGAATTTAAAGGTTTTTTAAAGCATTCTTTAAAGATTTTTGAAGCATTTTTAATGTTTTTTTCATGGATTTCGAAGCATTTTTAAGGAGTTTTCAAGGATTTTTAAGGTTTTTGAAAGCATTGTTTTAAGATTTTTGAAGTATTTTGAAACATTATTATGGCTTTTTTCATGGATTTTTAAGCATTTTTAAGATCCTTTTAAGCATATTTAAGGTTTTGGAAGAATTTTTTCATGAAATTTGAAAGATTTTTTATGTTTTTAAAGGATTTTAAATTTCTTTAATTATCTATTACAAATTTTAAGCATTTTTAGGGTATTTTGAAGTTTTTTTTTTTTGTCTCTTTTTAAGGATGTTTAAGGTCATTTTAAGCATTTTTAAGGTTTTTTCCTTGGATTTCAAAGGATTTTTAAGTAGTTTTTAAGGAATTTTATGGTGTTTTAAAGCATTTTTTAAAGGTTTTTGAAGTTATTGGAAGCATTTTCAAGGTTTTTTTCATGGATTTCAATGGATTTTGAAAGAGTTTTCAAGGAATTTTAAGGATTTTTAAAGTTGTTGACAGCATTTTTTAAAGATTTTTGAAGTATTTTTAAGCATTTTTAAGGCTTTTTTCATGGATTTTTAAACATTTTTAATATCCTTTTAAACATATTTAAGGTTTTTAAGAGATTTTTAACAAAATTTGAAAGATGTTTTATGTTTTTATAGTATTTTAAATTTCTTTAATTGTTTAGTACGAATTTTAAGCATTTTTTAAAGGTTTTTTCAAGTTTTTTTTTTTTACTTTTTTTAAGGATGTTTAAGGTCATTTTAATCATTTTCAAGGTTTTCCTTAATAGATTTCAAAGGATTTTCAAGGAGTTTTTAAGGAATTTCAAGGAATTTTAAGGTTTGTTAAAGCATTTTTTAAAGATTTTTGAAGTCTTTTGAAGTATTTTTAAGGCTTTTTTCATGGATTTTTAAGCATTTTTTAAATCCTTTAACCATATTTAAGGTTTTTTTCACGGATTTTTAAGCATTTTTAGGATCCTTTTAAGCATATTTAAGGTTTTGAAGAAATTTTTCATGAAATTTGAAAGATTTTTTATGTTTTTAAAGGATTTTAAATTTCTTTAATTATTTATTACAAATTTTAAGCATTTTTAGGGTATTTTCAATTTTTTTTTTTTGCTCTTTTTAAGGATGTTTAAGGTCCTTTTAAGCATTTTTAAGAATTTTTCCTTGGATTTCAAAGGATTTTTAAGGTGTTTTAAAGCATTTTTTAAAGATTTTTGAAGTTATTGGAAGCATTTTCAAGGTTTTTTTCATGGATTTCAATGGATTTTGAAAGAGTTTTCAAGGAATTTTAAGGATTTTTAAAGTTGTTGATAGCATTTTTTTAAGATTTTTTATGTGTTTTGAAGAATTTTTAAGGCTTTTTTCATGGATTTTTAAACATTTCTAATATCCTTTTAAACATATTTAAGGTTTTTAACAGATTTTTAACGAAATTTGAATTTTAAAGGATTTCAAAGGATTTTCAAGAAGTTTTTAAGAAATTACAAGGAATTTTAAGGGTTTTTAAAGCATTTTTTAAAGATTTTTGAAGTCTTTTGAAGTATTTTTAAGGCTTTTTTCATAGATTTTAAAGCATTTTTAATATCCTTTTAAACATATTTAAGGTTTTTAAGAGATTTTTAACGAAATTTGAAAGATTTTTTATGTTTTTAAAGCATTTTAAATTTCTTTAATTGTTTATTACGAATTTTAAGCATTTTTTAAGGTTTTTTCAAGTTTTTTTTATACTTTTTTTAAGGATGTTTAAGGTCATTTNAAGGATTTTTAAGGAGTTTTAAAGTTTTTTAAAGCATTTTTCAAAGATTTTTGAAGTACTTTGAAGCATTTTTAAGGTTTTTTTTTTTATAGATTTTTAAGCATTTTAAGCATTTTTTAGGTTTCGGTCATGGATTTCAAAGGATTTTTAAGGAGTTTTTAAGGAATCTAAAGGAATTTTAAGATTTTTTAAAATATTTTTTAAAGATTTTTAAAATCTTTTGAAGCAACTTTAAGTAGTTTTCAAAGAATTTGAAGGATTTTGAAAGTTTTTTAAAACATTTTTAAAAGATTTTTGAAGTGTTTTGAAGTATTTTTAAGACTTTTTCATGAATTTTTAAGCATTTTGAAGATCCTTTTAAGTATATTTAAGCTTTTTAAGAGATTTTTCATGAAAATTGAAAGATTTTTAATGTTTTTAAAAGATTTTAAATTTCTTTAATTATGTATTACGAATTTTGAGTTTATTTAAGGTTTTTTCAAGTTTTTTATTTTGCTCTTTTTTAGGATGTTTAAGGTCATTTTAAGCATTTTTAAGGCTTTTTGAGTGGATATTAAAGAATTTTGCAAGAGTTTTTAAGGAATTTTGAAGGACTTTAAGGTTTTTCAAAGCATTTTTTAAATATTTTTGAAGTCTTTTGAAGCATTTCTAAGGTTTTTTTTATGGATTTCAAAGGATTTTTAAGGAGTTTTGAAGGAATTTTAAAGAATTCTAAAGTTTTTTAAAACATTTTAAAAGATTTTTAAAGTCTTTCGAAGCATTTTTTTAAATTTTTTTCATGAATTTTTAAGCATTTTTAACACCCTTTTAAGTATATTTAAGCTTTTTAAGAGATTTTCCATGAAATTTGAAAGGTTTTTGATGTTTTTAAAAGATTTTAAATATCTTAAATTATTTATTACGAATTTTGAGTTTTTTAAAGTTTTTTTTTTGCCCTTTTTGAGGATGTTTAAGGTCATTTTAAGCATTTTTAAAGTTATTTTAATGAATATTAAAGGAATTTTAAGGAATTTTTAAGTAATTTTAAGGTTTTTTAAAGCATTTTTAAAGATTTTTGAAATCTTTTGAAGCATTTTTAAGGTTTTTTTCATGGATTTCAAAGGATTTTTAAGGAATTTTCAAGGAATTTTAGGTATTTTTAAAGTTTTGTAAAGCATTTTTTAAAGATTTTTGAAGTACATTGAAGCATTTTTAAGGTTTTTTTTTATAGATTTTTAAGCATTTTTAAGGTTTTGGTCATGGATTTCAAAGGATTTTTAAGGAGTTTTTAACGAATTTTAAGGAATTTTAACATTTTTTAAAGATTTTTAAAGTCTTTTGAAGCAATTTTAAGTAGGTTTCAAGGAATTTTAAGGATTTTGAAAGTTTTTTAAAACATTTTTTAAAGATTTTTGAAGTGTTTTGAAGTAATTTTAAGACTTTTCTCACGAATTTTTAAGCATTTTAAAAATCCTTTTAAGCATATTTAAGCTTTTTAAGAGATTTTTCATGAAATTTGAAAGATTTTTAATGTTTTTAAAGGATTTTAAATTTCTTTAATTCTTTATTACGAATTTTGAGCATTTTTTTAAGGTTTTTTCAAGTTCTTTTTTTGCTCTTTTTGAGGATGTTTAAGGTCATTTTAAGCATTTTAAAGGTTTTTTTAATAAATATTAAGGGATTTTTAAGGACATTTTAAGGAATTTTAAGATTTTTTAAAAGCATTTTTAAAGATTTTTGATGTCTTTTGAAGCATTTTTAACGATTTTTTTTGTGGATTTCAAAGGGTTTTTAAGGAGTTTTCAAAGAATTTTAAAAATTTTAAAACTTTTTTAAAGCATTTTTTAACGATTTTGAAGTACCTTGAAGCATTTTTAAAGCTTTTTTTTTTATAGATTTTTAAACATTTTAAGCATTTTTAAGATTTTTGTGATGCATTTCAAAAGATTTTTAAGGAATCTTAAGGAGTTTTAAGATTTTTTAAAACATTTTTTTAAAGATTTTTAAAGTCTTTTGAAGCAATTTTAAGTAGTTTTCAAGGAATTTTAAGGATTTTGAAAGTTTTTTAGAACATTTTTTAAAGATTTTTGAAGTGTTTTGAAGTATTTTTAAAACTTTTTTCATGAATTTTTAAGCATTTTAAAGATCCTTTTAAGTATATTTAAGCTTTTTCAGAGATTTTTCATGAAATTTGAAAGATTTTTAATGTTTCTAAAAGATTTTAAATTTCTTTAATTATTTATTACGAATTTTGAGTAATTTTTAAGGTTTTTTAAAGTTTTTTTTTTTTCCTCTTTTTGAGGACGTTTAAGGTCATTTTAAGCATTTTGCATGTTTTTTTTTATAGATGTTAAAGGATTTTTAAGGAGTTTTTAAGGAATTTTAAGGTTTTTTAAAGCATTTTTAAAGATTTTTCATGTCTTTTGAAGCATTTTTAAGGATTGTTTTCATGGATTTCAAAAGGTTTTTAAGGAGTTGTCAAAGAATTTTAAAGATTTTAAAACTTTTTTAAAGCATTTTTTAAAGATTTTTGAAGTATTTTGTAGCATTTTTAACGCTTTTTTTTAATAGATTTTTAAGCATTTTTAAGGTTTTGGTCATGGATTTCAAAGGATTTTTAAGGAATCTTAAGGAATTTTAAGATTTTTTAAAACATTGTTTTAAAGATTTTTAAAATCTTTTGATGCAATTTTAAGTAGTTTTGAAGGTATTTTAAGGATTTTTGAAAGTTTTTTAAAACATTTTTTAAAGATTTTGGAAGTGTTTTGAAGTATTTTTAAGACTTTTTTCATAAATTTTTAAGCTTTTTAAGAGATTTTTCACGAAATTTGAACGATTTTTCATGTTTTTAAAGGATTTTAAATTTCTTTAATTATTTATTACGAATTTTGAGTTTATTTAAGGTTTTTTCAAGTTTTTTTTTTTTTGCTCTTTTTGAGGATGTTTAAAGTCATTTTAAGCATTTTTAAGGTTTTTTGAGTGGATATTAAAGGATTTTGAAAGAGTTTTTAAGGAATTTTAAGGAACTTTAAGGTTTTTTAAAGCATTTTTTTAAAGATTTTGGAAGTCATTTGAAGTATTTCTAAGGTTTTTTTTATGGATTTCAAAGGATTTTTAAGGGGTTTTGAAGGAATTTTAATGTTTTTTGAAGAATTTTTTAAAGATTTTCGAAGTCTCTCAAAGCATTTTTTGAAACCTTTTTCATGAATTTTTAAGCATTTTAACACCCTTTTAAGTATATTTAAGCTTTTTAAGATATTTTTCATGAAAAAAAAAAATTTTCATGAATTTTTAACACCCTTTTAAGTATATTTAAGCATTTTTAATGTTTTTTTAATGGATTTCAAAGAATTTTTAAGGGGTTTTGAAGGAATTTTAGGACTTTTAGGGTTTTTTAAAGCTTTTTTAAAGATATTTTAAGTCTTTTGAAGCATTTTAAAGGTTTTTTTTATGAATTTTTAAGCATTTTGAATATAATTTTAAGCATATTTAATGTTTAAAAGATATTTTTTATAAAATTTGACAGATTTTTTATGTTTTTAAAGGATTTTACATTTTTTAATTATTTATTACGAATTTTAAGCATATTTTAAGGTTTTCGTACATTTTTTTTTTTTGCTCTTTTTAAGAATGGTTAAGGCCATTTTAAGCATTTTTTAGGTTTTTTTTAATGAATTTTAAATATTTTTAAAGAGTTTTTAAGGAATTTTAAGGTTTTTTAAAGTATTTTTTAATGATTTTTGAACTCTTTTGAAGCATTTTTAAGGTTCTTCTTCATGGATTTTAAAGGATATTTAAGGAGTTTTCAAAGAATTTTGAAGATTTTAATAATTTTTTAAAGTATTTTTTAAAGATTTTTAAAGTCTTTTGAAGTATTTTCAAAGTTTTTTTATGGATTTTTAAGCATTTTTAAGATCTTTTTAAACATATTTAGGGTTTTTAAGAGATTTTTCATCAAATTTGAAATATTTTTTATGTTTTTAAAGGATTTTAAATTTTCTTAATTATTTATTACGAATTTTAGGCCTTTTTTTAAGGTTTTTTCAAGTTTTTTTTTAGCTCTTTTTAAAGATGTTTAAGGCCATTTTAAGCATTTTAAAGGTTTTTTTTAATGGATTTCAAAAGTTTATTAAGGAGTTTATAACGAATTTTAGGAAATTTTTAGGTTTTTTCAAGCATTTTTTAAAGAGTTCTGAACTCTTTTAAAGCATTTTTAAGGTTTTTTCATGGATTTCAAAGGATTTTTAAGGAGTTTTCAAGAAATTTTAAGGATTTTTAAGATTGTTTAAAGCATTCTTTAAAGATTTTAGAAGTCTTTTGAAGTATTTTTGAAATTTTTTTAATTAATTTTTAAGCATTTTAAAGATAATTTTAAGCATATTTAAGGTTTTTAAGAGATTTTTCATGAAATTTGAAAGACTTATGATTTTTTAAAGAATTTTAAATTTCTTTAATTATTTATTACGAATTCTAAACATTTTTTAAGGTTTTTTCAAGTTTTTTTTGGCTTTTTTTAAAAGATGTTTAAGGTCATTTTAAGCATTTTTAAGTGTTTTTAGGGTTTTTTATTTTTTTTTTTACTCTTTTTAAGGATGTTTAAGGTCATTTTAAGGATTTTTAAGAATTTTTTAAAGGATTTCAAAGGATTTTTAAGGAGTTTTTAAGGAATTTTAAGGAATTTTAAGGTTTTTTAAGGTTTTTTAATGCATTTTCTGTCAAGCCCTACTCCATTATATACTCATCATAACATCCATATACTTGATGACACATCTGCATGTTAGATAGCCTTAGAAATAGTTNAAGATAATTTTAAGCATATTTAAGGTTTTTAAGAGATTTTTCATGAAATTTGAAAGACTTATGATTTTTTAAAGAATTTTAAATTTCTTTAATTATTTATTACGAATTCTAAACATTTTTTAAGGTTTTTTCAAGTTTTTTTTGGCTTTTTTTAAAAGATGTTTAAGGTCATTTTAAGCATTTTTAAGTGTTTTTAGGGTTTTTTATTTTTTTTTTTACTCTTTTTAAGGATGTTTAAGGTCATTTTAAGGATTTTTAAGAATTTTTTAAAGGATTTCAAAGGATTTTTAAGGAGTTTTTAAGGAATTTTAAGGAATTTTAAGGTTTTTTAAGGTTTTTTAATGCATTTTCTGTCAAGCCCTACTCCATTATATACTCATCATAACATCCATATACTTGATGACACATCTGCATGTTAGATAGCCTTAGAAATAGTTAAATAATCAGTATCGTAACTAGTTATGCAACTAAGTTAATTTAAAGTCTCAAACTAGTTCAAATAGGAATTTTAAGATGAAATTGAGAATTTTAAAACCCTAGAATGACTTAATATGGTGATTTGGAGTTCGATGATTAAATTGCAGTCAATTGGGAATTTTATGATTTTAAATCTTATCTATCTATAGTATTTTTTTACAACCGTTTTTATCATTTTAAGAATATTGAACCTAAATGAATTTTATGTTTTATGACTAATAATCGATTTAAGGAATAAGGTTTATGACTTATTTTACAATTCAATAATATTTTTGAAAATGTGAGTATGTGGAGGCCAACCTTTGATGTTGCCTATATATTTAAGTTTACGTACCTACGTTTAGAATTAATGATTTATGAACTGATACGTGATGACATATGTGGCTGGGTTTTTGGGTTGTGAAATATATAAACTGTTTGTTTTCCTTTGACAGGCTGGGTAGTATTATGTTAGCCACGTTATGCTGTCATATTTTTATTAATTGGTGGGTTATTTAATTAGCCACTGCAGTAGGCGAGTTTTCGTGGACCAGCCTATTAGAGGGGCACGGTAAACCCCGTTATATTTACCTTAGTATGAAAGGCGCGAAGGATATTTCCTAAGGTACGATAGAGTTCACTTCACGCCGAACCACCACTTGAGGATGAACTCTGCCAACACTAAGGGATGGCTAAACTATGTTTTTTTGAGTAGTTGTTAACTTAATAACCTTAGCGGACTCGATTGAATGCATCGGCCAAGGTATCACCGAGTATGATTTTTGGCACGAGCCAAGTTTTTAAGAAAATCATAAGTCGTGATGTGTATTATAATGAAATGTGTTGTTTTATATGATTTGAAACAAGTACAAAATGTTGTTGATTATGGTATGATGAAAAGTTAATTGTCTCAATTTACTCGACTTTAGAAGTTAATGACGGACTTTGTTTACTCACTGAGTTTATGAAAACTCACCCTTTCTTTTTAACCATTTCAGGTTTAGGATAATCTGTAGGTAGTCGATTTCATCAAGGATCTCTTTGGGACTTACTTCCTTGGAAATCGTAGGTCTACATTCTTGCACACTTTTGGTTATCTCGAGGTCCATATGCCACTGTAGGATAATTTTGAATACCTGGTTTACTGTATCACTATGTGTATGAATTTATTTTATTCTTACGCTACAAAAATTATTTATGCATAGTTCTATAAAAATTGTTTTATAAGAAAATGGAATATATTATCGAATATTTTTATTTAGCCTAATTAGCCAACTTTTCACTCCAAATGGATGATTTAGATTACAAAAATTTATTTTTGATCGGAAATGGATATCTTTCTACCATATGTTGTATTTTTATCAAGTTTCAAAATTTTGGGTAAAAATGACCAAAATACCCCTGTGTGGCGAAAATTTTATTTTGATTGTTTTTTATCTAAAATAGTTTATATTCTCTTAAAACTCGATATTTAGTAACTATTGCTCACAGGGAAAGTGAAAAACTGATGCAAGAGCCTTGCGAGGTTTCGGTTGACATA
>NC_030859.1:24903-31976 GCF_000208745.1 Theobroma cacao
TGGATTATGGTATGATGAAAAGTTAACTGTATCCATTTACTTGGCTTTAGATGTTAATGACGGACTTTGTTTACTCACTGAGTTTATGAAAACTCACCCTTTCTTTTTTAACCATTTCAGGTTCAAGATAATCTGTAGGCAGTCGATTTCATCATGGATTTCTTTTGGACTTACTTTCTTGGAAATCGTAGCTCTACATTCTTGCACACTTTTGGTTATCTCAAGGTCCATATGCCACTGTAGGATAATTTTGAACACCTGGTTTACTATATTACTATGTGTATGAATTTATTTTGTTCTCACGCTACAAAAATTATTTATACATAGTTCTATAAAAATTGTTTTATAAGAAAATGGAATATATTATCGAATATTTTTATTTAGTCTAATTAGTCAACTTTTCACTCCAAATGGATGATTTAGATTGCAAAAATTTATTTTTAATCAGAAATGGATATCTTTCTACCATATGTTGTATTTTTATCAGGTTTCGAAATTTTCAAGTAAAAATGACCAAAATACCCCTATGTGGTCAAAATTTTATTTTGATTGTTTTCGATCTAAAATAGTTTATATTCTCTTAAAACTCGATATTTAGTAACTATTGCTCACAGGGAAAGTGAAAAACTGATGCAAGAGCCTTGCGAGGTTTCGGTTGACATATCGGGCAATGAATAATTACCGAGTCTTCGCAGCGGTTGTCACGAGCTCGAAGGGAGTGCCAGGTTGTGACATTTGAAGCATTTTTAATGTTTTTGTTCATGGATTTCAAAGGATTTTTAAGGAGTTTTCAAAGAATTTTAAAGATTTTTAAGGCTTTTTAAAGTATTTTTTAAAGATTATTTAAGTCTTTTAAAGCATTTTTAAGGTTTTTTTAATAGATTTTGAAGCATTTTTCATATCCTTTTAAGCATATTTAAGGTTTTTAAGAGATTTTTCATGAAACTTAAAAGATTTTTTATGTTTTTAAAGGATTTTAAATTTCTTTAACTATTTATTATGAATTTTAAGCACTTTCTAAGGTGTTTTCAAGTTTTTGTTTGCTCTTTTTAAGGATATTTAAGATCATTTTTAAGGAGCTTTTCAGAAATTTTAAGGTTTTTTTAAGAATTTTTTTTAAAGATTTTTAAACCCTTTTGAAGCATTTTTATGGTTTTTTTTCATAGATTTCAAAGGATTTTTAAACAGTTTTAAAGTAATTTTTAAGATTTTAAAGATTTTTTAACTCATTTTAAAAATATTTTTGATGTCTTTTGAAGCATTTTTAAGGTTTTTTTTCATGGATTTCAAAGGATTTTTAAGGAGTTTTAAGGAATTTTAAGAATTTTTAAGGATTTTATTGCATTTTTTAAAGATTTTTGAAGTATTTTCAAGGTATTTTTCATGGATTTCAAAAGATTTTTAAGGAGTTTTCAAGGAATTTTAAAGATTTTTAAGGTTTTTTAAAGCATTTTTAAAAGATTTTTGAAGTCTTTTAAAACATTTTTAAGGTTTTCTTAATGAATTTTTAAATATTTTTAAAATAATTTAAATCATATTTAAGGTTTTTAAAAGATTTTTCATGAAATTTAAAAGATTTTTTATGTTTTTAAAGGTCATTCTAAACATTTTTAAGGTTTTTATATGGATTTCAGAGGATTTTTAAAGTGTTTTCAAGGATTTTCAAGAGATTTCATATATTTTTAAGGTTTTTAAAGTCATTTTTAAAACATTTTTAAAATATTTTTAAAGTCTTTTTAAGGATTTTTAGGGTTTTTTTAATGAATTTTTAAGCATTTTTAAAGCCTTTTAAAGAAATTTAAGGTTTTTTAGAGATTTGTCAAGGAATTTGAAGGATTTTTAATGTTTTTAAAAGATTTTTAATTTTTTTAATTATTTACTACGAATTTTAAAATTTTTTTAAAGGTTTTTCAAGGATTTTTAGAGTCTTTTAAGGATCTTTAATGTCATTCAAAGGATTTTTAAAGTGTTTTCAAGGATTTTCAAGAGATGTTATGGATTTTTAATTTTTTGCAAGTTATTTTTAAAAGATTTTTGAAGTCTTTTGAAGTATTTTTAAGATTTTTTTATGGATTTTTATGGATTTTTAAGGTTTTTTTAAAGATATTTAAAGATTTTTAATGTTTTAAAGGTATTTTTAATTTTCTTAATCATTTCTTTTGATTTTTTATGATTTTTTTAGATTTTTTAAAAAATTTTTACGGCCCTGTTAAGGATGTTTAAAGTCATTCTAAGCATTTTTAAGGTTTTTTTCATTAATTTCAAAAGTAATGAAGCATTTTTAAGGTTTTTTTTTATGAATTTTTAAGCATTTTTAAGGTCCTTTTAAGGATATTTAAGATTTTTTAGAGATTTTCCAAAGAATTAGAAGGATTTTTGATGTTTTTAAGGGATTTTTAATTCTCTTAATTATTTATTACGAATTTTAAGGATTTTTAATGTATTTTCAAGGACTTTTAGGGTCTTTTTAAGGATGTTTAAGGTCATTCTAAATATTTTGAAGGTTTTTTTCATGAATTTCAAAGGATTTTAAGGTGTTTTGAAGGATTTTCAAGGAATTTTATAGATTTTTAAGGTGTTGTAAGTCATTTTTAAAAGATTTTTAAAGCCTTTTTAAGAATTTTAAAGATTATTTTCATTGATTTCTAAGCATTTTTAAGGTTCTTTAAAAGATATTTACTGTACGTTTGGTACAGGAAATAGCTAAGCTATTCCCTGTCTATTCTCAAGGGAATAGCTTACCTCAGTTTGGTACAGCAATGCCACAAAGAATAGCTATTACCTAGTAATAGCTATTCTTTAAAATAGGGTAAAACTCAAACATAACTATACCCGAGCTTCCCCATGGGTTTTGCTATTCCATGACTGAAGGAATAACTCTAAATTGTGAGAAGACTAAAATGCCCCTTATAACTTAAAAATATTACAACCTTAGACCTATAAATATTTTTTTTCTTCTCATTTTTCCTTTTTCTTTCTTTTTCTTCTCACGTTCTTTCCTCTCTCATTCTCTCTCTAAGTGGCACTCAACACCGGAGATGATGTAGTGGTGGCTGCAATGGCGGTGACGGCGATTTCACAACCGAATATGGTCGGACAAGAATCAAACGAAGATCTAGCCAGATATAGTACTCAACGGCCAGATGTGCTCGCGGGAAGCACAGAATCTGGTGCTTCTTGACCAGATCCTACGGTTGGATCTGGCGCTCCACGTCCAGATCCAGCCTCGGGGAAGCACTGATATGGCGCTGTAGTGGGTAGATCAGACCAAATGGTGCACCATATCGACGTTTTATTACACAGATCGCCTTTCCGGCAATCAACCCATGAAGAAGAAAAAAGAAAAAAAACAAAAATAGAATAAAAAAATATTTATAAAATTTAAAATATTATTATTTTATATATAATTAAAAAATTATTAATATTAATATGATTAAAATATTAAAATATTAATATTTTAAACTATTAATGTTTTATTTATTAAATTATTAATATATTAAATTTTTAATGAGTATAAATAAAAAATAAAAAATTATTAATATTTTAATCATAATAATATTAAATTAAAAATAAAATATTATTAATTAAAATATTAATAATTAAATTATAATAAAATATTGATATTTAAATTATTAATTATTAATATTTTAATTAATTATAAATTACTAATATTTTAAAAAATAAAATAAAAATAAATAATTATATATATATAATAAAGGGTATTTCTATCTTTTCATTTTGTATTCTTTTCTTATTCCAAAGTTATTGTTACCAATCAAACACTGTAATAAGTCATAATAATTATTTTCACTCTATTCTATTCATCATACCAAACTACATAAAACTTATTCTATTCTATTCTCACCTCATTCTATTCCCACGTAATAACTATTCTATTCTATTCCTATCTATTCCGCGAACCAAATATGCCCTTAAGGTTTTTTAGAGACTTTTCAAGGAATTAGAAAGATTTTGATATTTTTAAGGGATTTTTAATTTTCTTAATTATTTATTACAAATTTTAAGGGTTTTTTAAGCTTTTTCAAGAATTTAGAGGGTCATTTTTTGGATGTTTAAGGTCATTCTAAGCATTTTAAAGTTTTTTTCATGGATTTCAAAGGATTTTTAAGGTGTTCTCAAGAATTTTTAAGAGATTTTATGAATTTTTTAGGTTTTTTAAGTCATTTTAAAAATATTTTTAAAGCCTTTTAAAGGATTTTTAATGTGTTTTAAATAGATTTTTAAACATTTTTAAGGTCCTTTTAAGAATATTTAAGGTTTCTTAGAAATTTTTCAAGAAATTTAAAAGATTTTTAATGTTTTTAAGGTATTTTTAATTTTCTTAATTATTTATTAACATTTTTAAGGATTTTTTAGATTTTTTAATGAATTTTTAAAGCCTTTTTAAGGATGTTTAAGGTCATTTTAAGCATTTTTAACGTTTTTTCATTAATTTCAAAAGATTTTTACGTTGTTTTCAAGGTATTTTATGGATTTTAAGGTTTTGTAAGTCATTTTTAAAAGATTTTTAAAGCCTTTTAAAGCATTTTAAAGGTTTTTTCATAGATTTTTAAGCATTTTTAAGGTCATTTTAAGGATATTTAAGGTTTTTTAGATATATTTCAAGGAATTAGAAGGATTTTTTATGTTTTAAAGGATTTTTAATTTTATTAATTGTTTATTACGAATTTTAAGAATTTTTAAGATATTTTTAAGGATGTTTAAGGTTATTCTAAACATTTTAAAGGCTTTTTTGATGGATTTTAAAGGATTTTTAGGGTGTTTTCAACTTATTTTCAAAGGATTTTATGGATTTTTAAGGTTTTTAAAGTCATTTTTAAAAGATTTTTAAAGCCTTTTCAAGCATTTTTAAAGATTTTTTCATGGATTTTTAAGCATTTTTAAGGTCCATTTATGGATATTTAAAGTTTTTTAGAGATTTTTCAAAGAATTTGAAAGATTTTAGATGTTTTAAGGGATCTTTAATTTTCTTTATTTTTTATTACAAATTTTAACAATTTTTTAAGCCTTTTTTGTTGGTCCCAATTATATGTGCTAGAGGGAGAGTGAATAGCACAAATCAGCTCTTGATAAGATAAAGAACTAATTTTCAGAACAAAGAAAATAAAAACAGAATATACAATGCACAACAATTTAGAGTGGTTCAGTCTAAGACCTACATCCACTACCTTGATTATCCAACCAAGGATTTTCCCAATAAATCCACTAAAAATCAATGAAATTCACAAGCTTTCACCAAACTTTATAATGGCTTTTACAAGGCTCAGCCAAAACCTTTTACACTAGTTTTTCACAAGCTAAACTAAAACCCAACAACTAACTTTTCAAAGTTAAGTTAGAACCTTAACACAATCAAGCAATCTTTGCTTGAAACAACCACTTAGAGTGACTCCCTCACTCTAAGAATACAATAAGAAAGGTAGAAGAAAGTACTTAAGATCACAAGTTGATTTAAATGATACAAGATTGAGTGTAGAATACAAATACAAAGGATGAACGTTTAAGTGCAGTGAGGTGAAGAGAGAATTTTCTGGTTTTTTAGTTTTTTTTTACTCAAATCTCTTCCAAAACTTCCGAAAGATTGTTTCTAAATGTTGGAGGACTCTTTTATACTTGGAGAAACATCTTTGATGGAGGTTTGATAGTTTTCTAACCGTTGAAGATAGTTTGGAGTCCGTTCTAGCCGTTACTCTGTCTTTTAGTACAGATTTCAAATTTACAAACAGAATGCTTTTAATCGACTAGCCGATATCTTAGTAGACTAAGTCGTCTCTGTTCCCTGTCTCTGGCTGTTTTAGCAGTAAGTACTTAGTCGACTAACTCATTTCTTGGTCAACTAAGTTGGTTTCGTTTCTCAATATTCTTCAGCCTGTCATTTCTCCAATTTAAACCTTGGCTAATCAACATTCTTTCTTATTCAACTAATGAGCTTCCTCCTTGTTAAGCAGTCATGTCTTATTATTTTTATCTCCCACTTTCTTTTAGTATAGATGTCATGACCCGGCACTCCCTTCGAGCTCATGACAACCGCCGCGAAGTCTCAATAATCATTCATTACTCGGTATGTCAACCGAAACCTCGCAAGGCTCTTGCATCAGTTTTCCACTTCCCCTGTGAGCAATAGTCACTAAATATCGAGTTTTAAGAGAATATAAATTATGTTAGATCGAAAACAATCAAAATAAAATTTTGACCACACAGGGGTATTTTGGTCATTTTTACCTGAAAATTTCGAAACTTGATAAAAATACAACGTATGGCAGAAAGATATCCATTTCCGATTTAAAATAAATTTTTGCAATCTAAATCATCCATTTGGAGTGAAAAGTTGACTAATTAGACTAAATAAAAATATTCGATAATATATTTCATTTTCTTATAAAATAATTTTTATAGAACTATGCATAAATATTTTTTGTAGCGTGAGAACAAAATAAATTCATACATATAGTAATACAGTAAACCAAGTAGTCAAAATTATCCTACAGTGGCATATGGACCCCGAGATAACCAAAAGTGTGCAAGAATGTAGACCTACGATTTCCAAGAAAGTAAGTCCAAAAGAAATCCTTGATGAAATCGACTGCCTACAGATTATCTTGAACCTGAAATGGTTAAAAAAAGAAAGGGTAAGTTTTCATAAACTCAGTGAGTAAACAAAGTCCGTCATTAACATCTAAAGCCGAGTAAATGGAGACAGTTAACTTTTCATCATACCATAATCTACAACATTTTGTACTTGTTTCAAATCATATAAAACAACACATTTCATTATAATACACATCACGACTTATGATTTTCTTAAAAACTTGGCTCATGCCAAAAATCATACTCGGTGTGTCAAACCCTGCTTTGTAAAATAATTATAATATCATTCACATGCTCGATAGAATGTTTGTATATTTAGGAAGTTCGAGAAATCGTTAAAAGATGATATTGCCCCTAATGGTATCATTAAGTCGATTAAGCCTCGAACTAGTTCAAATAGGAATTTTAAGGTGAAATTAAGAGTTTCACAGTTCAAGGATGACTCAAAATGGTAATTAGGAGTT
>NC_030859.1:35495-139407 GCF_000208745.1 Theobroma cacao
ATACTAAATGTTACTAAACACCTAAAAACACTAAGTTACCTTGAAATTCAACTAAATTCATCACCAACTTTCTCTCTCCAAATCTGGCCAGCATATTGCCCCTCATGAAAACTTGAATTTAATTCATGGAAAATGGAAAAAAATGCATGGGCAAGATGAATTTCAAGCTTAATATTAAAAATCTTACCTTTAGTCATCAATTTCTTGAAAATTCAACAATTTTTCCTTAGTTTTTCCTCCCTAGGGTTTTTCTTTTCTTTTCTTCTCTTTTCTGCAGGTGCTGGTCGGCCTTGAAATGCTGAGTGGAAGAGTGTGGGCTGGTTTTTAAATGGCAACATAAAAATATTAAATTTTTGACACATGTCACCTTTTTATTGGTCCACTTGTTTTAACTTAATTTTTAAGCCTTTTCTTACCACCACAAATGCTCTAATATTTATCCATAGCATAAAATAACAAGAGGTAGAATTCTGGAGCTTGAAAAATGTTATGGTTGTGTAAAATTACAATTTTGCCACTAGGGTGGTAAAATTACCATTTTACCCCTATGCTCTGAAAATACCAGAATTAAATTTTTTTTTCACTTATTAACCTCAAATCATACTCCAATACTCAAATCATACTATAATAAGTCAAATGGGGTCAAAAAATCGTTTCTAAAAATTTCCATTTTGTCCCCAAGTGGCAAATGACCATTTTTCCCCTGGATAGTGAAAATTCCGTTTGACTCCAAATTTATCCTCGAACTCCAAATCACCATATTAAACCATTCTGGTACTTTAATATCCTTAATTTCATCTCAAATTCTCTATTTGATCTAGCTCGAGGCTTAAATCAACTTTGTTGTACCTCTAGGTACAATACCTACTTTTGTAAATTTTTCGAGACTCTCTTAACATGCAATCATGCTATCATCACATGTATGTCATGACAAGTATTTTATAAGGTTGGGCTTTACAATATACTTTAAAAGATTGATTTATTAACTTCATTCATTAATTTTCCTGCACACTTAAGTAAAGGCATTGACACAAACGAATGAGAATGTTTCATCATCATCAAAAACTAATGGAGCCAACATTTTTAATGGATTTTTATTGTCATCTTAAGTATTTTAAAGTTTTTTTATAGATTTCAAAAGATTTTTAAGGTGTTTTCAAGGATTCTCAAGGGATTTTATGCATTTTTAAGGTTTTGAAAGTTATTTTTAAAAGATCTGTAAAGTCTTTCGAAGCATTTTTTAGAATTTTTAATGAATTTTAAAAATATTTTTAAAGATATTTAAAGATTTTTAGAAATTTTTCAAGAAATTTAAAGGATTTTTAATGTTCTTAAGGTATTTTTAATTTTCTTAATTATTTATTATGAGTTTTTAGGATTTTTAATACATTTTTAAAGATTTTTAGGGTCTTTCCAAAAGTGTTTAAAGTCATTCTAAGTATTTTTAAGGTTTTTTTTCATTAACTTCAAAGGATTTTAAAGTTGTTTCCAAGGTATTTTATGAATTTTTAAGGTTTTGTAACTTATTTTTAAAAGATTTTTAAAGCCTTTTGAAGCATTTTTAAGGTTCTTTTCATGGATTTTAAAGTATTTTTAAAGTCCCTATAAGGATATTAAAAGTTTTTTTAGAGATTTTTCAAGGAATTAGAAGGATTTTTTATGTTTTTAAGGGATTTTTAATTTTCTTAATTATTTATTACGAATTTTAAAGATTTTTAAGGCATTTCCAAGGATTTTAAAGCTCTTTTTAAGGGCGTTTAAGGTCATTTTAAACATTTTCAAGGTTTTTTTCATAGATTTCAAAGGATTTCTAAGGTGTTTTCAAGGATTTTTAATGGATTTTATGGATTTTTAAGGTTTTTTAAGTCACTTTTAAAAGATTTCTAAAGTCTTTTTCAAGATTTTTAAGGTTTTTTCCATGAATTTTTAAACATTTTTAAGGCCTTTTCAGAAAATTTAAGGTTTTTTAGAGATTGTTTATGAAATTTAAAAGATTTTTTTATGTTTTTAAAGGATTTTTAATTTTTTAACTATTTATTACAAATTTTAATATTTTTAAGGCTTTTTCAAGATATTTTAGGGTCTTTTAAGGATTAATGTCATTCTAAGCATTTTTAAGGTTTTTTTCATTAATTTCAAAAGATTTTAAAGTTGTTTTCAAGGTATTTTAGGGATTTTTAAGATTTTATAAGTTATTTTAAAATATTTTTAAAGTCTTTTGAAGCATTTTTTAGGTTTTTTTCATGGATTTTTAAGGTCCTTTTAAGGATATTAAAGGTTTTTTAGAATTTTTTCAAGAAATTTAAATGATTTTTAATGTTTTTCGGGTATTTTAAATTTTCTTAATTATTTATTAAGATTTTTAAGGATTTTTTAATATTATTTTAAGGCATTTTCAAGTATTTTCAGGGTCTTTTTAAGGATGTTTAAGATCATTCTAAATATTTTTAAGGTTCTTTCATAGATTTTTAGGGTCATACTAACCATTTTAAGGTTTTTTTTCATGGATTTAAAGGATTTTTAAGGTGTTTTCAAGGATTTTTGAAGGGATTTTTTGCATTGTTAAGGTTTTTCAAGTCATTTAAAAAAATTTTAAAGACTTTTTAAGGATTTTAAAGGTATTTTTAGTGGATTTTTAAGCATTTTTAATGGCCTTTCAAAGATATTTAAGGCTTTTTAGAAATTTTTCAAGAAATTTGAAGGATTTTTAATGTTTTTAAGGTATTTTTAATTTTTGTAATTATTTATTAGGATTTGTTAAGATTTTTTTAGATTTTTTAAAGAATTTTTAATGCCTTTTTAAGGATGTTTATGGTCATTCTAAGCATTTTAAAGGTTTTTTTCATTAATTTCAAAAGATTTTAAAGTTGTTTTCAAGGTATTTTATGGATTTTTAAGGTTTTGTAAGTTATTTTTAAAAGATTTTTAAAGTCTTTTGAAGCATTTTTAAGGTTTTTTTAATATATTTTTGAGCATTTTTCAGGTTCTTTTAACGATATTTAAGGATTTTTGGAGATTTTTCAAGGAATTAGATGGATTTTTGATATTTTAAGGGATTTTTTAATTTCTTAATTATTTATTACGAATTTTAAAGATTTTTTAAAGTATTTTCAAGGACTTTTTGGATCTTTTCAAGGATGTTTAAGGTAATTCTAAGAAGTTTTAAGGTTTTTTTCATATAGTTAAAAGGATTTTTAAGATGTTTTCAATGATTTTCGAGGGATTTTACGAATTTTTAAGGTTTTGTAACTCATTTTCAAAAGATTTTTAAAGTCTTTTTAAGGATTTTTAACGTATTTTTAATGAATTTTTAAGCATTTTTAGGTCTTTTTATCGATATTTAAGGGTTTTTAGAGATTTTTCAAGAAATTTGAAAGATTTTTTATGTTTTTAAGGGATCTTTAATTTTTTAAATTATTTATTATGAATTTTAAAGATTTTTTAAGGCTTTTTCATGGATTTTTATTGTCATTCTAAGCATTTTAAAGTTTTTTTTTATGGATTTCAAAGGATTTTAAGGTGCTTTCAAAGATTTTCAAGAGATTTTATGGATTTTTAAGGTTTTGTAAGTTATTTTTACAAGATTTTTAAAATCTTTTAAAGCATTTTTAAGGTTTTTTTCATAGATTTTTAAGCATTTTTAAGGTCCCTCTAAAGATATTTAAGGTTTTTTTTTTTAGATTTTTCAAGGAATTAATGGATTTTTGATGTTTTGAAGGGATTTTTAATTTCTTAATTATTTATTCTGAATTTTAAGAATTTTTTAAGGCATTTTCAAGGATTTTTAGGGTCCTTTTAAGTATGTTAAAGGTCATTCTAAGCATTTTTAAGGTTTTTGTTCATGGATTTCAAAGGATTTTTAAGGTGTTTTCAATAAATTTTCAGAGATTTTGTGGATTTTTAAGGTTTTGTAAGTCATTTTAAAAAAAATTTTAACGTCTTTCTAAAGATTTTTTAGGATTTTTTTCATTAATTTTTAAGCATTTTTAAGGTCATTTTAAGGATATATAGGGTTTTTTTATAGACTTTTCAAGTAATTAAAAAGATTTTTTATGTTTTTAAGGGATGTTTAATTTTTTTAATTATTCATTACGAATTTTCAAGATTTTTTATGAAATTTTCAAGGATTTTTAGGAGTTTTTAAGGATGTTTAAGATTGCTCTAAACATTTTTAAGGTTATTTTTTCATGGATTTCAAAAGATCTTTAAGGTGCTTTCAAGTTGTTTTCAAAAGATTTTACGGATTTTTAAGGTTTTTAAAGTCATTTTTAAATTATTTTTAAAGCCTTTTCAAGCATTTTAAGGATATTTTCATGGATTTTTAAGCATTTTAAGGTCCTTTTATGGATATTTAAGGTTTTTTACAGATTTTTCAAGGAATTTGAATGATTTTTTATGTTTTTAAGGGATTTTTAATTTTCTTAATTATTTATTACGAATTTGAAGAATTTTTTAAGGCATTTTAAAGGATTTTTAGTCTCATTTTAGGGATGTTTAAGGTCATTCTAAGCATTTTAAAGTTATTTTCATGGATTTCAAAGGATTTTTAAGGTATTTTCAAAGATTTGCATGGGATTTTATGCATTTTTAAGGTTTTTTAAGTCATTTTTAAAAGATTTTTAAAGTCTTTTTAGGAATTTTTAAGGTATTTTTAAAGGATTTTTAAACATTTTTAATGTCCCTCTAAGGATATTTAAGGTTTTTTTAGAAAATTTTCAAGAAATTTGAAAGATTTTAATGTTTTTAAGATATTTTTAATTTACATAATTATTTATTAGGATTTTTGAGGAATTTTTCAGATTTTTTAAAGAATTTTTAGGGTCTTTTTAAGGATGTTTAAGGTCATTTTAAGCATTTTAAAGTTCTTTTCATGGATTTCAAAGGATTTTTAAAGTGTTTTCAAAGATTTTCAAGGTATGTTATGGATTTTTAAGGTTTTGTAAGTTATTTTTAAAAGATTTTTAAAGTCTTTTAAAGCATTTTTAAGGTCCTTTTAAGCATATTTAAGATTTTTTAGAGATTTTTCAAGGAATTAGAAGGATTTTTAATGTTTTTGATGGATTTTTAATTTTCTTAATAATTTATTACGAATTTTAAAGATTTTTTAAGGCAATTTCAAGAATTTTTAGGGTCTTTTTAAGTATGTTTAAGGTCATTCTAAACATTTTTAAGGTTTTTTTCAAAGATTTTTTTATGTTTTTGAGAGATTTTTAATTTTTGTAATTATTTATTACGAATTTTAAATATTTTTACGACTTTTTCATGAACTTTTATTCTCATTCTAAGTATTTTTAAAGTTTTTTTCCTGGATTTTATATGATTTTTAAAATGTTTTCAAAGATTTTCAGGGGATTTTATGAATTTTTAAGGTTTTGTAAGTTATTTTTAAAAGATTTTAAAATCTTTTGAAGAATTTGTAAGGTTTTTTTTAGATTTTTAAGCATTTTTAAGGTCTTTTTAAATATATTTAAAAAATTTTAGAACATTTTCAAGAAATTTGGAAGATTTTTAATGTTTTTAAAGTATTTGTAATTTTTTTAATTATTTATTACAAATTTTAGGATTTTTTAGATTTTAAAGGATTTTTAGGGTCTTTTTAAAGATGTTTATGGTCATTCTAATCATTTTAAAGGTTTTTTTCATTAACTTTAAAGGATTTTTAAGTTGTTTTCAAACTATTTTATGGATTTTTAAGGTTTTGCAGGTTATTTTTAAATTATTTTTAAACTTTTTTTATGAATTTTAAGCATTTTTAAGATCCTTTTAAGGATATTTAAGGGCTTTTAAAGATTTTTCAAGGACTTAGAAAGATTTTTTATGTTTTTAAGGGATTTTTAATTTTTTTAATTATTTATTACGAATTTTAAGAATTTTTAAGGCATTTTCATGGAATTTTTAGGGTCTTTTTAAGGATGTTTAAGGTCATTCTAAACATTTTTAAATTTTTTTTAAGGAATTTGAAAGGATTTTTAAGGTGTTTTCATGGATTTTCAAGAGATTCTATGAATTTTCAAAGTTTTGTAAGTCATTTTAAAAGATTTTTGACATCTTTTCAAATATTTTTAAAGCTTTTTTCATAGATTTCTAAGTATTTTTAAGGTCCTTTTAAGAATATTTAATGTTTTTTAGATTTTTTTGAAGAATTTTGAAGGGTTTTTGATGTTTTTAAGTGATTTTTAATTTTTTAAATTATTTATTACTAATTTTAAAGATTTTTTAAGGCATTTTTAAAGATTTTTAGAGTCATTTTAAGGATGTTTAAGGTCATTCTAAGCATTTTAAGTTTTTTCTCATGTATTTCAATGGATTTTTAAGGCGTTTTTCAAGGGATTTTATGAATTTTTAAGGTTTTTCAAGTCATTTTAAAAAGATTTTTAAAGTCTTTTTAAGGATTTTTAAGGTTTTTTCATTAATTTTTAAGTATTTTTAAGGTCCTTTTAAGCATATTTAAGGTTTTTTAAAGATTTTTAAGAAATTTGAAGATTTTTTTTTGTTTTTAAAGGATTTTTAATTTTCTTAATTATTTATTATGATTTTTAAGGTTTTTCAAAAGTTTTTTAAAGGACTTGTAAGATCTTTTTGGAGATGTTTAAGGTCATTCTAAGCATTTTGAAGGTATATTTCATTAATTTTAAAGGATTTTTAAAGTGTTTTTATGGGATTTTAAAGATTTTTGAGGTTTTGTAAATCATTTTCAAAAGATTTTTAAAGTCTTTTTAAGGATTTTTAAGGTTTTTTATATATTTTTGAAGGAATTTTAAGAATTTTTTTATGTTTTTAAAGGATTTTCAATTTTTTAATTATTTATTAATAATTTTAAAGATTTTTTAAAGCTTTTTTAATGAGTTTTAGGGTCTTTTTAAAGATGTTTAAGGTCATACTAAGCATTTTTTAGGGTTTTTTTTAAGGATTTCAAAGAATTTTTAAGGTCTTTTCAATGATTTTCAAGGGATTTTATGGATTTTTAATGTTCTGTAAGTCATTTTTAAAAGATTTTTAAAGTCTTTTTAGGGATTTTTAATATCTTTTATGGATTTTTAAGTATGTTTAAGGTTATTTTAAGGATATTTAAGGTTTTTAGAGATTTTTGAAGGAATTTGAAAGATTTTTGACATTTTTAAGAGATTTTTAATTTCCTTAATTATTTATTACGAATTTTAAATATTTTTAAGGCATTTTTAATGATTTTTAGGATTTTTTTAAGGATGTTTAAGGTGATGCTAATCATTTTTTAAGTTTTTTTCATGGATTTGAAAAGATTTTTAAGGTATTTTCAACGATTTTCAAAGGATTTTATGGATTTTTAGGGTTTTGTAAGTCATTTTTAAAAATATTTTAAATTCTTTTTTAGTATTTTTAAGGTGTTTTTAATGGATTTTTAAGCATTTAAGGTCCTTTTAAGGATATTTAAGGTTTTTTAGAGATTTTTCAAAGTATTTGAAAGATTTTTGATGATTTTGAGGGATTTTTAATTTTCTTAATTATTTATTACATATTTTAAGGTTTTTTTAAGTCTTTTTTATGGATTCTTACAGTCATTCTAAGCATTTAAGGGTTTTTTTTTCATGGATTTTAAAAGATTTTTAAGGTGTTTTCAAGGGATTTTATGGATTTTTAAGGTTTTTCAAGTCATTTTTAAAATATTTTTAAAGTCTTTTTAATTATTTTTAAGGTTTTTTTCATTGATTTTTAAACATTTTTAAGGTCCTTTTAAGGATATTTAAGGTTTTTTAGTGATTATTCAAGGAATTTAAAAGATTTTTTTATGTTTTTAACAGATTTTTAATTTTTTTAATTATTTATTACGAATTCTAAGGATTTTTTAAGGCTTTTTCATGGATTTTTATTGTCATTCTAAGAATTTTAAAGTTTTTTTCATGGATTTTAAAGGATTTTTAAGGTGTTTTCAAGGATTTTCCAAGGAATTTATGGATTTTTTAGGTTTTGTAAGTTATTTTTAAAAGATTTTAAAATCTTTTGAAGCATTTTTAAGATTTTTTCATGGATTTTTAAACATTTTTAAGGTCTTGTTAAAGATATTTAAAGATTTTTAGAAATTTTTCAAGAAATTTTTCAAGAAATTTGAAGTATTTTTAATATTTTTAAAGTATTTTTAATTTTTTTAATTATTTATTACGATTTTTTAGGATTTTTTTAATTTTTTAAATGATTTTTAGGATCTTTTTAAGGATGCTTAAGGTTATTCTAAGCATTTTTAAGGTTTTTTCCATTAATTTCAAAGGATTTTTAAGTTGTCTTCAAGGTATTTTATGGATTTTTAAGGTTTTGTAAGTTATTTTTAAAACATTTTTAAAGTCTTTTGAAGTATTTTTAAAGTTTTTTTCATGAATTTTAAAAGCATTTTTAAGGTTCTTTTAAAGATATTTAAGGTTTTAATTTGTTTTCCTTTCTTGTTGCTTATCCAATATTTGTCGTAACGTGTGGGTCCGGGAACCCGACCGCCAGACGCGAGTGAAAACTCTAAAACTAGGAGTCGCCATCAATCTTTTTTATTAGGTGTGATTGGTCACCTATTGACTCGATTCTAATTGACAGAGTCTTAATTAGATTTAAGCCCGCCGAAAGAATCTTAAACTGATCTACATTTTTTGAGATCTAGGTTCGGGAGTACGGTTACGCCCGGAGAAGGATTATCACCCCCGGAACGCCCGTTCTATGAACGGTACCATTTTTAGATTATCCTATTAGGCTTTATTTATATTTATTATTATTATTTATTTTTTTTAGTTCATTTTATTTCCTTAGCTATAACTTGCTTATTATATCTCCAATTTTATTAAATTATTTTGTTTGATTTTAAAATGAAATGCAAGTGTGAGGTAAGATTAAATGCATGGCGTGGGATAAAAGTATGTCGGATGAATATCCTTTTATCGAGGACGTTCTCCTGAATTCGCCCATCATACTGGTGGGATCCGGGGTGTTCTCTCACCTAGGGAATTATTCGAGAAACTCGCCTTCGCAAATTCAACGAATAATTCCCATCATTGGAGTCATCGTACGTTTTTCTTTAAAAAATAATATTTTCATTAATAATGAACCTAATACGAGCGAAAGCTTTTTATTAAAGATATTTACCGAGCCCTCCCATCATACTGGTGGGACTTGGGGAC
This sequence comes from Theobroma cacao, assembly GCF_000208745.1. Lineage (NCBI taxonomy): Eukaryota > Viridiplantae > Streptophyta > Magnoliopsida > Malvales > Malvaceae > Theobroma > Theobroma cacao. The sequence continues at coordinate 44,630 of NC_030859.1, forward strand.
ATTTATCACTTAGAAAACTTTTCGAGAAATACTCACCTTCGCAAGATCCTCGAAAAATCCCATCATCGGGGCTTAACTCATAAACAAAAATACTTATATGCAATGGTATGCATGATGCAATAGAAATATATGTTATGTTTGTGAAGTTTATGCTTATTTTATTTTTATTTATTTTTATATATTTTTTATTTTCATTTTTTTCATTTTATCTATTTATTGTTTTATTATTTTTCTTATTTTTGACTAATTTTTTTTATGTAGTAAAATTTTATTTATTTAGAATAAAAATCTTGAAATCTCAAAATCGAGACCCTCCCATTGTACTGGTGAAACCTTAATTCAGATTTCAAACTTAGGGAAAATTAGCCCGGGATTACGACTTCTCGCGTCCCGACCGATCATCCCATCATCGGTTATATTACACTTGTAGTTAATATCATGGTATTTTGTATTTATTTATTTATTTATTCTATATTTTTTATTATTATTTTTTGTTAGAGTTAATTTTCCAAGATTGATTCCCATATCTATTTTATTATAATTATTTTAATACTTAATCAAATAATTTTCAAATTTTTTAGTTAATCTATATGTAAATCTTTATCCTACCCTTTATTTCCTTCATTTATATGTTATTTTCCCTTTTTATATTTATTATTTATCTCCATAACTCCATCATTGTAAACATATTCCACTTAACAATCTATTTTTTTGCACATGAACTTCACTTGCCTAAGTTTAAATACTTTTAATAAGTATTCTCCTACATTTAAATTTTCCTTAATTAAATATACAAGTTTTTATTTTTATATTATATATATATTTATATTCCCCTATATGTATTATTCTCTTTATCCGAAAAATAACATATAAAAATCTTTGAACATTATGCTAAAGTAATCCAATCTTAATCCTAAATGATTAAATAATAAATCTGAAAGCTAACAAAATGAGCAAGCCCAAATCATTACAAATCTTAATAGCATGACAAAGAATTTACCTTTATGGGCCAAATACCCACCCAACTTTAGTCCTCCTGCTTCTCCACGGCCCGAATTCTGCTTTAGGAGAACCTGGATCAGTAGACGGCCCGCTTACCCACTTCAGGGATTCGGTCCCTTCTCTCCAAACTGTGTCGTTTCAAGCTTTTTAATTGTTTACAACCTTCCCTGAAACGGTGTCGTTTGAGCCTAGATCCAAGTATAAAAGCTCCCTTTCTTCTTCATGTCTTCATTTTCTATCCCCATTTTCTCTTTCTACCGCTAGACTCTCTCTTCTCTCTTTAAAAATCTCACATTTCTCTCTCACGCTACCCGTCGGCAGCTTGAGGAGTTTCTTTTTCTCTCTACTGTCATTGGCTACGAGACCCAAAGCTTCCCTTTCGCCGAACCTCTCTCACTCCCCCTTAACCGATTGGTTCCCTCTCTCTATATTCCTCTATTACCTTTCGCCGGTCGTCGGCTCTCTCTTTTCATCCCTATGCCTACCGTTCGAATCTCTCTCCTCTACCTCTTCCTCTCGTCGACGGCAAGCCCAAAGCTCCAAATCTCCCTTCCTAAAACCGACGGCAGCAAAGCCCAAATCCTAATCCCCCTAAACCGACAACACTTTCCCAAAGCTTTTACTCAACCGGCTGCACTACCCAAACCAAAAAATCCCTCTCCAAAAATCAAAATCCACCCTTAAAAAAAAACAAACCAAAGAAACCTCTCTGTTTCTCAGTCTCCATGGTGTATTTTTTTGTTGATTTTTTACTTTTTTTTTTGTATTTTTTGACTGTGGATTTTGTGGTTGGTTCATTGGTTGGCTGCTAGAATAGGATTTTTATGGTTTTGATGCTGCTAGGTTTTTGGGTTGCTAAGGATTCCTAGGGTTTTTCGATTCAATTTTTGGCTACTCTATGATTTTTTGCTTCTGGATCCCTTTTTGCTACAGTGCCCCCTCCCCTTTATACTCAATTCTTGACCTCTGGAGGGGGCACGCTCCCACTACTTTGCCAGACGCGAGTTTTTCGCGTCTGGCAGAAAGGGTGGTGCTTGGCAAGGTGTGTCCGCACCTTGCCAGTCGTACCCCTCTCTCTCTCTTCTATTTTTATTATTTTTTTAATTCATTTTTGTTTATGATTTTTGTTTTATGATTTTTTTATTTTCTCTTTTTTTTATTAATAAAGTTTTATTATAATTTTTTAGTGTCTACGATATTAAATAAATGTTGGTGATTGAATCTGCATGCAGGGTATTTTAATTGGTGAAGACCTGAATGGCTGTGCATTTGTTTGTGGATCATTGTTCATTGATCTCCTTGAACAATACCTCCTGTTCCTTTGTGAAATATTGCTACCACCACCACCACCACCATCATCATCATCATTATCATTATTACTATTATTATTATTATTATTATTATCATCATCATTATTGTAAAAAGAAATTATTATCATACGTACAAACCTACTAATATTTTTCACTTTTCTTCCTTAGGCAGACGAGGAGGGTGTTTCTTAATTCTCGCCAAGCAATTATCTGCAGGTCTTGAATGTGGTAAATACCTAATTTTACTCTCAGGATTAAGCCGCTCCAGCCTGCAACACACCAGAACAAAAGGAAAATATTACTAATTCATTCTTATTAGAAGTATGCTCCAATCAACGTGGTGCTTAAAGGCATTATCAAACACCAAACTGTGACTTGCAGCATTTTTCTTAAATATTGTTGGTGATTGTGATGATGTAATGTTTTTTAAATTATTAAAAAAATGATGTGAAAACCGATAATCACGTTATAAAGAAATCATGAACTATATATAAAGATAAATAACTGACATTGCAAAATAACTTACTGATAGTTGAGGAGAAAATGATGAAGAAAAATAGCAATTTCAAGCTTGGCAAGATCATTTCCAGGGCACAACCTGCTTCCTGCTCCAAAAGGAAGGAAAGTTCCTGCTCTGGCAGCATGATACTGCACAGATTTTTAAATTTGTACAATTTATAACTAATATGTTACGCTTATGGCTGATGCACATAGATATAGAGCAAAAGCATTAATTTAAATAAGTATGAAAGCGCTCTAAAACTTACGTCCCATCGAGAAGGATTAAATTCTTTTGGATTTGTATAAATCTCAGGATCCAAGTGAATGCTTCTGAACCAGACTAAAACTTTCCATCCCTTGGGAATGGTGTAACCTGAACAAAAAAAAACAAGAAATTCATGCAACAATATTAGTAATGTATGATTTTGGAGTATTTCATAAACAGACCTAAATTAAGAAATTCTGGAATGTCATATTACCGCTTATATGGACATCTGTTTTTGCCTCTCGGAAGACCGTCAATGAGAATGTTATCAAGCGAAGCGTCTCATCAATCACCTTCATATATAAATAAAATTACTGAGTGAAATGAAAGGTTCCATCTTGTACTCAACATCAGACAATCTTGCCCAAACCATAAAATTCACCAAATATAACAGAGAGGTACCTTAGAAAGATAATCCATTTCTCTAATTTCCTTAAGGGTTAAACCCTTCTGTGTTGATGGCCTTTTTTTAATGATCCTCTCTTGCTCCGCCTGTAACATTGTCATGTCTAATGAAAAAGCAGCAAACGAAAGCTCTAATAATACTCAAGAAAGTAAATTAATTAACAAGAAACAGCTCTATGTTATGTTACCTTTGCCTTTTCTAGAAATTCCGAGTATTGTTGCAGGAAAATAGTGGCCCACATTGTAGTATGGCCAGAAGATTCATGGCCTGCATTCAGGTACATCAGCATGATATCAATGATTTCCTCGTCATCTAATGTTTCACCTTTCTCGTCTTTGACATCCATCAAGGCATCTAACATGTCTTTCTTGTTCGTTGAGTTATTCATCTTCTTCTGCTTTCTCCGCTTATTCACCATAGATTGAAACACTGCCACTAAGTTTTTCCGAGCCTGAAGGAAAGAAAATCCAGTTCTATCCCTTGTTAACGTTCAATAATCATCTTCGCATGCAAGAAAAGAAGTAAGAAAATCTCACCTTGAGGGCTTTATGGTAAGAAAATCCGGGGACATTGATTGCCATGGCTCTAACTCCATAGTTAAGCGTTGTGTACTCCCTTTCCAAGGCTTCCATTTCCTCTTCGCTTTCTGAGCTGAGGAAAATATACATTATTATCCTAAAAGTGAGCTTTCGGAGTTCCGATAAGAATTCATTATCTCCCATCTTGGACCATTTGTCCAAGGCAGATATCACATTCTCTTCAATGTATTGGATGTACATGGACAATGCTTCATGGCCATTGACAGAAGCTGCAGTTAAACGGCGGAGACGCTTGTGCTGTTCGTAAGAAATGCCAATAAATGATTTCTTTCCTATGAGCTCCACTGTGGCAGTCGGCCATCCTGGCTTAAATGCATCATCATCATTTAATACTCTTTTACATGTTTCGGGCGTTGTGACAATTACACTGGGGCTCCCAAACATGAAGGCCTTGTAGATTCCAATGTGTCCGAATCTGCGTGGTTTGTTCAATTACGCAGCAAAAGTTATTAGCACGTTGGGAAATAAGCTCGTGCATCAATGAAGTTGTGATAAAAATGTACAGAAATGCCTAATTTTTGGAGAGTTAGAGTATATTATTTATACAAAATAAGATAAAATATTGTAAAAAAAGTTAATTTTTTTTATGTTAAAAGTATTTGATAATGATTGTATAATTATTCAGAAGAAATAAATATTTGTAAAGTTACTATTTCATTACTTTATGGCATTATTAAAAACATGTGAGTGCCCAAAACCATTCAAGTTTGCATAGATACTGTGTTTTCCTTCATGACCACGATAGCTATAAATGTTGGATTGTACATTGTAAGTGTTAAGGAGAGAGAGAAATGCTCAATATTTATCAGCTTCCCGCTGGAAAAGGAGAAAGTGTCCGATTTGGTTGCAAGCCGAACCCAAAAGTAAAACAGACGCTGTGCGTGTATGTTTGCCAAGTTTTTGAAGGTGTCGGATAACTTTACCGACTCCTATTGAAAAAGAAAAACACAAGTCTTGGACTAGGATAGTGAAGTGGAATGTGCAGATACGCGTGTTCTAGCAAATAGCAATAATAGTAGGCGACAAGAGTGCCAACTGCCCCATTCCCCAGACATGAAGTGGTGGGTCCAGAAACAAAGTTGGAGCTCAACTCACGTGGTGCCCAAACATGTACGATACGAGTCCATGTACTTTTGTTGAAAACTGGAAGTTAACATTGGACTCTCTAAGATGAACTGTGAAGGTTGGAGTATTTCATGACAGACAATGGAGGTCGGTCAGATCCTGGATGCTCCTCATAACACTACGATGCATCTATGATACATTTAAATAGCCAAAGCCAAAGGCAATGCTAAAGCAATTAATAAACGCAACATATTATTGTAATTAAACAAAACACTTAGACGGGGTAGCAAAAATGACAAAAAGAGGCCAGCCTTTCTCTCTCTCTCGCTCTCAATCGAAGTATGAAACGTCTTGCATGACGTCTCTCAATGTCCTTTCCGCACTAACTAAAAGTATTTCGCCCGAGATGACACGCAGAGACAAACAGTTAGCTGCTCCACTTTGAACCACTTACCTACTTCAAACGATCCTCCACCCCAACAAATTCTATTTGGATTTTCCTTTCCCTGCCTAATCGTTAATTTTAGCTGGTGGGGATAGCTATTCCCAGAAAGACTCAAGAGTAGAGATGGATACTTCTGTATGTATATCACTGCAGACATACACTTTTTTTGGGGCAAATCAACTTTATATATAAATACATACAGAAACTTGAAGAGAGAGAGCGGTGAGGGAAAGTACCTGGAAACGAAGGAACGGATGAAAGAGTCACGATCGTCGGACTTGAAGGCTCGCAGGAAAGACCACATATCGCCAACAAAAGGCCAACCCAAATCCCCTGGCGGCAGAGAGTACTGCATATCACCCAACTGGGATTCATACAGCCACCAATTCACTCTCTCCAGAACCCATTTTACAGACGCCAAGCCAGCCAATATTGCTAAGAGGACCATCCACATCGAACCCATCTCCATTGCAGGGTGCTGCACAGCTTTAACCCCCAATATTTGTATATCAAACTTGAGACTTCTCTCAAGGATGTGAGTCGTTCTATATCGTGCGTTCTCAATGGCTGTTAGAGCCACAATATACAATATACTATCACTGAAAGTGATAAAGATGAAAGGGCAGCACTTTGAGCATTTAAGGAAAGTGACAGAGAGAAACGAAAGCAAGACCACAAAACATGCTAGTGAAAGGCTAATGGTGCTACACTAACTTACCATATTAAAGGACCAAGGAAATAGAAAGACAGGAGGAACTTGCCGGCCTATATTTACTCTTTTGTCGTTTCTATATTGGATTTGATTCCCTATAAGAGCCTTCCTTCTACTGGTCAGTAGTCACTCTACAATCTACTTACCGAATTAATTAACATTTCTAATTATGCGTTTAAAATAAATACTATACAAAACATTCGTTCCTCCATATATATATATATATATATATATATATATATATATNTTACTATATATATATATATATATATATATATATATATATGTATGTATATTTGAGCTGGAATACTTTCATTTGCATTACATAAAATTCCGGGGTGGGAAATCTTATTTCTTCATCATTTCTGCCCTCTTCAAATTGAAATTACTTAATATCGAAGATACTGTAAATAAATCTCTACCACTACATAACATATAGGTTGAAGTAGTCTCTCACAAATTTAATCTTTTCCTAAATTCTTTTAAATGAACACATCTCCATGTCTCCAAAAGAATTTTCCAATAGCTTAATTATAAAATTAAAAATTTCAATATCAAAGATCTTATATTGGAATCTCGGATAAGAAGACAGAAGAATAGAGATTTTATCATTCAAATGCTTTTAAATTCTCACTCGTGCTCACATAGGGGTTGTGCCAAGATTTCGACAGGTGCAAGCAAACAGAAGCAGAGTTGATGGCTAAACTTCTTGATTGATCCCGATCCCTATACTGTATGCCTTTACTGTTCATTTTAATATGTTTGACGGTTGTTCTAGATGGTTAATATATAGCTATCAACCAAATAAAATCATTAAACATGATAACATGTTTTATAAATGCCTGTGTATATATATCACAAAGGTCAAGGGCACCTTTTTTTTTTTTTCCTTCCTTTCTTCTTTCTTGCTCTCAAGTCTGTAGAAATAAATAGGCGTTCTAGACACCAAGCGCAATTGTTGAACCACTAAATTTTGGTAGAAGGCACAAGGGCCATGAGATTTTAAGGCAAATCAAATGTCCCCTAAAGTTAGCACAGAAGAAGGAATTGGTGGTAGCTGACATTAGATCCTTCTTTGATCATGTCTGTCCTTGAGATCTTTGATTGCGACTGAAACGCAATACAACACGTTCCTGTAATCAGTTAGCCATACAAAAAAAGAAACAGAGAAGACATCTCTCCAACCTTGAAAAATAAAATTCACTGCCTTCTGACTGTTTGCATTCTTCTCCTATACGTACAGGATGTGGACACTTAAATTCCTTAAATAATTTCTTATTCTTTGGACCTGAAAAAGAGAAATATTATTCAAAGATGAAAGAACAATCCCAACCGCTGATATAATTCAGTAACAACATCATTCATCAGTTATGACCACACACATTGTACTGTCATCAGGTTAAGATTCACCATTAATTGTTGTTACTTGTTAGTTTTACAAGTACTAAAAGTAGGCAGTTGTACTAGTTGTTATTCTTCTCTGGGGTTAGGGTTTAGGGTTTAGGATTTAATTTACATTAATTGTTGTTACTTCATTGTGTGAGCTTGTATAGTTCGACCTGGTAAGAAATTTAACTCCACTTGTTAGATATCGAGCCAAGGATGGGTATCTCTTAATACTTGGCTTACGGGTTAACGAATCTAATCGATTTTAGCTCGACTCCAGCCCATCACCTCCCTGATTATATCGCATTAAATAACACATTTCAACAAAAAGTTAAAAGAGAAGTAGAATTTGCAAAGCATGCGTTGAACTGATGAAAAAGACGCATGAAGAAAGCATGCTTTGACTGCAAAGTCTATGAGGTTCATATGGCAAACAATTGAGTTCAACAGATACATCCGCAGTTTCACCAATATTATTTACAAGTCCACACACACAGAATGACAGTAGTTCTAGATCATAACAGACGATGATTGAACGATACATTACATGCACCCATTTACGAGGTTCAGAAAACTCCTCCCCAAGTCTCTCAAGAAGGGAAAAAGAGAAAAAAAAAAAAAAAAGGTAAGAGGAGACGAATTTTCACCATCAAGTCTAATTCTTCGGTCCGTTCAGTGTAGATGGTAAGCTCTCACTGTCAGGTGACTGGGAATAGGATATGGAGATTAGCGCAGACCTGTATTCTTCGGCTCCATCACAATCTATTCCTTCATCCAGCTTCTCACATTTCAAATTATCTGATGAGAGTTTAGAAACAACACCCTTGTCCGGTACAGAGGAGGAGATAGCAATGAGTGACTCCCGTGTCACTTCCCCTTGTCCCTCTCTCCTCGGTGTCTTATTATCCATGAAATGAAAATCTGCATGAAGCAGATAAGGTTATTCTATTTGGTACAACTCAACTAATTCAACGACAATATCAGGAATTCAGAATAGGAGCAACAGAAAAAGACTTGTACAGCAGCAGAAGGATTGAACGTAATCTGTGCACAGCCATCTAAACCCTAAAGCATGGAGATCAATCTCTTAAAACAATAGGGGAAAAAGCATAGAGCTACAGCGAAATACTTTAATGTACCAAATAAAACTTAGGGGCGTGCTTCTACTCTTTTCTCCTGTAAACTCTGACTTTGTTTTAGGGCCAGATTCCATAATTTTATCGATTCCCTTAACTCTTAAAGAAAATGACCCCATTAGATGATTGCCCCAGTAATCTTAAACACCTTTTCAATTGCATTATTAAGCACTCTTTTGTAGCGCAAACTATGCTCTGCCACTGTTGTCAAAGTATAAAGCCTCGAACTACTAAAAAGAGAATTATGAACTTTTAAACATATACAGAAGAGTTCAGTCAATGAAATGATTCTAATTTTCAAAATTAAAAAAAAAACATATACAGAACAGAATCCAAGCAGTTGGAGGAAACGAGTTGATTTAGCGAATGCAGGAGAATGAGGAAGAGGTCTAGAGTTGGGGGCGTGGCTGCATGCAATCTTTGCAGTAAAAAAGGGTTCAATGCACACAACACAGACCCACATATCTTCCTATGGAGAAAACTGCTCACCAATGTTACTTTGAGAATTTGTCGAAGTTTCATCAGAGAAAGTAGTGGGAAAAACTATCCTGCAAATAAATCTAAAGAAGCAGTGAACAGCAGCAGCACAAGGTTCTTAGAAAATGCAGCGGCAGCATATCTTAACAAAGCCCTCTCAGTCACACATCTTGCTTCCCTGTTAGTTAAACCGCCTGGTCTTTCAAAATCAATGGAAAAACTGGAAATTTTCAATGTGGACATGACAAATTTCACATAAAAGACTAGTTCCAAAAATTGCGAATCTCTTACTCGTATCGTTTCTTAGTACTCTTTATAACAATGTTTCGTAAAACTTGGTTATGGGCTGATTAGAATAAGGAATATACCATCTTTTCTGTTGCCTGTATTAGCTATGAGAAAGACAAAAGCTTAAAGTCAAACGGGAAAAACAAGAAGCTTTGGAATTAAAATTAAAATCATAGATAGATCCATTAAATTGAATTCTGCAGAGGTCTAAAAAACTCATTTTTAAGAATTCACGAGGCGTAATTCTAACAGAAAAGAAAGCCTAAAGAAAATAATAAAAATGGACATTGAGCTGCAAAGAAATAAATAATAGTAGTTGAAAACAGAGCAAGGATGAAAAGAAAGTAGCGACGGGCGGATGAGGTCTGGAAGAAACGAAATGGAAAAGAGATCGAGGAAGGATGAAGGAGGAACTGACCTATTTTCTTCCTTGTCCGCTTCTGCCGTCCGAATGGCTATTGCCTATGACTCTCCCTGTCCTTTTTATTTTCCTTTCCTTATAACAACAGTAAAAATTGTTTACTTCTCTGTCTGTTTTTTCATCCCAGCAGGGGTGTCTAAATAGCACAACGCTGCCATCTCTACGGAGTTAATCTTTGGCTTTTCTCGGAAGTTATCAGTTACTACTTACTGCCACTGTTTTTATACTCCTTGGGAACGTCGTGCTTCAATCATCTTTCTGTCCTAACAAAAAATACTGGTCTTTTCCTCCGATTTGCAATGCAAGAATGTATGAAGTATAAACTATAGACCCAATGCTTTCTTTCTCTTTTTTGGGTTTAACATAACAACGCTTTCTTCGCTAATGCCAACCCCATGAATTAAAATAAAGTTGCTTCTCTTTTTTATATATGCTGGCTGGCTCTGTTAAACCACCATGATAAATGAAATAATCATAACATCATCCTAATTTGACACGTCCATTCAATTTTCTCTTTTAATCTCCCAATAACGTTGTGCACCATCTGATGTTAAATCTCAACCGCCCAACCTCACTCTCATGTCCTCCCTCTTCATACACCGTACCCACCCTTCGATTCATAATGACAATAGCTCATACGAAAAGTTGTACCAAAAAACCAGCACCACCAGTATCAAATTCATTGGTCAGTTACTACTCTAATTGTTTCTTCATGTCTAGTATCCTTTATACATTTCTCTACGTCAAACTATTCTTTAACATAATAAAACAACTCGACTCAAAATAGTCCTCACACACAGACTTCCTTTCTGCTACCATCTTCTTCCAAGCTCTCAGCAGCTCGACGATATGCATGGGGAAAAGAATCCAGAAAGAATTACCACCTAAAAGCTTAAAACATTGCTGCTTAGACACGCCAGCCATTCTGCTTCTTTGCCTCAAATGAGGCTCCATCATTAAGCATGTCTTGCGCATCAGTTTCCATTCCAAGCTTGGAGAGGGCAAGAGCTTGCATGTAGAAGGCAGTGGGCCATTCGGGCAAGCACACCTGAGCCTGCATGGCATCTCTCAAGGCAAATTCTGGTTGACCAATCATCAAGAATGAGAGGGCTCTTCTCACAAATACAGTACCAGAAGGAACAGACATCATCGATACCAACTGCATTTAGGGGAAGAAATGAACCAACTTTTAATACAAAACACAGTGCAAGTAGAGAGAGATCAAACTAGAGCTAGTCCATAATACCCAAAGCAAATATAAAGCCTTATTTTGCGTAGTTAAGGAGAACATGGAATAGCTACTTAACATATCAGCAGGTTGAACTACCTTTTGGAAATTCAACAAAGGCCAATTTATATTTTTCCAAACAAAAGAAAAAAAATACAAAATTTCTAACTTATTTTTGAACATAACATCCCAGGCATCAAGCTTGCGGATTGTAAATAAATCCACTAGAGAAAGAAAGGTACCTTCGAGTAGTAATCAATAGCATTTTTAAAATCTTTGTCTCTAAATGCAATATCCCCAAATTTCTTTGTATTCAGCATATCTTGAACCTGTTGCGTCCACTCTTGGAATGACAGCTTCATCAATAACACAGTGGCAGCGAATTAGATCGTGAGAGTAACAGAGAAAGGAAATGAAACCATGCATAGGCAATGATATCAGAACAACCACAATTTCTGTGCTGACAAGAGAAAACACCCCAGGGAAACAATACATGCAAATTCATTTCAATAAATTCCTATACTATTAAATTAACAAAACCAATAGAAGCCCACAACTTAAGTCCTTACGGATTCTCAAGAAATGCCGACTACTTCTGTCTGTTTTTCAGGCTCAATAACAGAACATTTTTGTACCATTGAGAAGTAAGATAGCCGTAACCCACCTCATTTTCTGCACCTTCTTCATCTCTATAACCAGTTTTAAGCAAGATATCATGCACTGCAGTAAGATCCATCCTGGCACATGCCTTTCCAAGTGCAGAAAGCATAGTTGGCAACAGTGATGGGGTTCTTGATAGACCCATTAGAACATGTGATGCAACCTACAGAAAGCAATGTGAACCTATTAATTTAGTAGGGTTTAAGATGCATCCATATATCACACACTTTCAAAATTGAAACAGTGGTGACTTCAATGACTTGAAAATTTCACCTCTTTCTGCTTTTGAAGAGGTACCACTGCTGAAAGGAGGAATTCAATATCAGGTCGATCTCTAGCCTCGTACTGAAGACATTTTGAAGCCAATTCAACCAATTCGCTGGCATCTTCATTAGCATATTGACCTTCCAGAGAAGAATCCATTAACAACAATAAATTCTTTCCTCTTATCAAGTCCAATGCCTGGAGAATCAACAGTGATGCAATAGTGTTAAAACCAATGTACACAGCATTGACTGCAGATGAAGTTGTAGCATACTCAGAAGCTTATAAGAACAACGACCAAAATAAATGAATGAGCAGAATGTCACCATTCACCATTCACCAAAAAAGAAGCCCAAAATCAAAAAGTCACAGCCCCAAGTAAGGCTTGCCCAAGAAAAAGATATACAAGAGAAGGTACCATCCTTCAAACAGTGCAAGAGTCACCCGATTTTAGTGTCTGTTTGAGCCTCATACATATGATATTTCCATTGTTTTTCCTTGACCAATCTTATGGGACACAGCTGAAACTCACTACCAAATACATGGAGGTCCAGGTATATGATATTATCCATAGGACTGTTCCAGAATAGAAAAATAAATATTAAAGACTTTTACTTTAGGACATTTTGAATTCTGATAACATTTTACAGAATTTCCATGACTTTCTAAGCCTCCCAACATTAACAACTTCCTGTGGAACTTGGCAGGAGGTCTTAATTGCTTAATTAATTAAACAAGCTCCAAAATGTACAAAAAAAATCACCAAAAGCCTCAGTTCCAGGTACTTCTTAGATGAACAGCATCATCATTAAATTCCAATTCTAAGCTCAATTATCAAAGGAACAGTTTCTAAGAAACTCAAAATAGATTCATCCAAATTCTACCAGAAAAGCAAATTTTCATCACTAAGAACTTTATGAGCGATATTAGCAGGGAAAAAATAAAGAAAGAAAAAGTTATCTATAAAAAACTAAATAAGAAATCAAGGAACACATTGGAGGGCAACCCAATTAATTTGGATAACGTATCATACATGGCTGGGAGGAATATGCTTTCCACTTAAGAGATCCAAGAGAACAGTTCCATAACTGTAAATAACACTCTCAGGGATGACCCTGCCTGCAGAGTTGAACATTCAAATAATCAGCAGTGAAAATATCCATTCAGTAATTAAATGCCTTACATTCCAAAAGGGCCATAAAATGTCTATTCTTTCTTATTTTAAGATTAAAAAAGAAAAACAAATCAGTTTGTTAAAGTTGAAAATCCTAGTAGTTAATAGGTGAACAAGTGAAATCAGAAGAATATACCTGTCCTCAAAAACTCCGGAGGAGTATAAGCCAAATTAGTACTGTAACTTTTTCCATCTCGGCTATTTTTCATCAATCCAAAACTAGATAATCGAGGATCACCATCCTGGCAATAAATGAAATTAAAAGCAGAAAATAAACAGGAAAGTTCAATGTCAATGCTGGCAACTGGTCTGTCTCGAGATGCAAGTCATAAACATGAAGCACATATCAATCTAAACTTTTACATGGCAATTTAATACTTTTGAAGACAGGCCATATTTCTATTTTGGCAATGCTACTCTCTATATTCCTCTATCCTGCTCAAACAATCAACTTTGAGATTTCCCAAACTCACACCATAAGGCCCTTGCCAGGCGAGATGCGGCCAACCATTAGAAGGCTCTCCAATGAGAATGGGTTGAAATTCTAAAGAAATAATACCATTTTTCACCCACTACGAAAAGAAACTGACACATATCATAATGTCCAAAAGATTCAAACATTGAACTATACAGAATGCTGAGAATAAATGGATACAACAACGATGAAACTACTCCCAACCTGAACTAGAGTAACAAGAAACAAGGTGTCATTCAAACTCCTCTTGAATGAGCCCTATTTACTAAAGCCATGGAAGCACAGTTAAGATAAATATCGTGGTAGAATTAGGGAATAAGCAAAGCGTACCTCATCGAAAAGAACTCTGTAAGCATTTAAATCGTGATAAATTTTACGGTTTTCAGCGTTGCAGTGATCAAGGGCTTGTGCAATATGGTACGCAACTCTGAGGCGCATTTCCCATGGCAAAGGCTGTTTCTCCCCTGCATTGTTCATGTTTCATACATAAATAAAGCAAGCAGTGAATGATGGTGTTTTTCTTTTCAAGAAAAACATCAAGAAAGAAAATTTTAGAAAGGAGCAAAGACAAAAACAAAAACAGGAAAAAGACGTGCAGTGGAAAAGATGCTTAGAGAGGGTATCATTAGGCATATACTCAGCGACCAACAAGCGCTCGTCTCCCTCGGCGCAACAGCCAATCAAATTGACCAATCTTTTGTGGCGGACTTTTCCAACCCCAGCAGCTTCGTTAACGAACTGGTGAGGATCAGGCCATGACTGCCTCGAGAATCGCTTAATGGCCACCACTCGATTGTTCTTCAGCTTCCCTCTGTACACCACATTCGGAGCCTTCTCTCCGCTCTCTGAAACTATCAGCTCACTGCTGAATCCGTTGGTCGCCGCCCGCAGCTCCACCAGACCGAACTCCTTGAATGCGGGCAATGACGACTGCTCCCCGTCCCCATCTGATAATTAATGATAATAATAGAAAAACATCATCAGCAAATAAATAGAATGAGCAAATGAAAATGTTTAATCTCTAGGAAGAGAGGAAGGAAACCTAGATCTGGCTTGGTTTGAGGAGGAGGATCTTGATCAGGGGATGGAAGATGGGTGGTTTTGGACTGAAAGCAGCCCATCACTGTTGGTCTGCCTTTGTTCACATATAATAGTATAAGCAAGAGCAGCAGGAGCAGGAGGACTCCAGTGTAGAGTATAGAGTAAGTGTGGTATAGTATAGTAGGAACTTGGAACAAGACTTGAGAGTTTGGGGAGGCAGGACTGAGGAGTGGGAAGAAAGAAAGTTGACTAAAATGAGGAGTTGAATGGGGGGTTCCAAGTGAATACTTTTGCCCTTTTTGTTTGTTGTGAATTGAAAGAATAATACTAACTCCAAGTGTGAGTTTTTGATGTGATAATATAAAATAGGGTTTTTTGTATAAATAATAACTCCAAGGAAGGATTTTTGTTAACATTACGTAATAATAATAGTAATAATAAAAGTATAAATTAGTGGAAAGCATGAACAGACGAGAAGAGGGCGTGGGGACTGACTGACTACTGGGCAACACAAACAGAAACATAAGGCAGAGTGATTCAACCAACTCAAACAAGAAGAGTGAAGAGAGAAGTGGTCACATGACATGCTGATCCGCAGCACGTGAAGCGAAGCGTAGAGACATATTCTTTATTATTTATGGTTGGGGATAGTTACTGCAGTACAGTACTGTCTAGTACAGGGTTTGAGTGAGTAAGTAGCTAGGCGGAGCCTCTCATCCCATTCGTTTTCTTTTGCTTTTGGTTACTTCCAGAAGAAAGAGAGAGCTGTGGTGTTGCCCTTCTGCAAAATCTCACTTTCCCCAAAAGCCGCTGCCATTTGCCTTGCCTTTCTCTACCAGCTTTACATTTCATCATCAAGATAATTCTCGTCTTTTCTTGTTGCTGCCTGTTGGTACAAATAACAAAAAGCAAAAATAGCGTATTTATAGGTGGGCCAGGGCCAGGGCCACCAAAAAGTATACCCTTCTTTCCAGTACTGGAGAGGGCTTGCTCCCTTGGACACTAAATCCATCGAAAACAGGCCTATTTGTTATAGTGGGTCTGCCTCCTTCCATTGAAAAACAAAGCAACAACATCAAACGTTTGGATGGATTCCAATTGCGTTATGCCTATGCCGTGAACAAAAACCAAAAAATATGCATAACGCCTGCCTAACCAAAGTCATCCTACCTATCACTCTATCTATATCTGCATCCCCTGGCGGCCGCCTTGTATTCATAACAAAAGAGAGGCAAAACAGAATGACGTGGTCTACTTGTGTTTGCTTATGACATGAGCTATTGTTATATAGAATATGAGCATGAGCGTTTCTCTTCCTTATTCCCATTGTTTGTGAAACATATTTTAATTAAAGAGATAGGTCTTGAAAAAGATGCTTGGCGTGAAGCTCATATATTGTAAAAATCAACGTGGTAATCGTAACAAGACTTTTTTAAAGTTGCAGCTAGCTAGTAGTCAACCGATGCTTATCCAAGAAAGTGGACACAAGCAAGAAACAAGGAGAAAGCTATGGTATAGGGTATACGTCGGGTTTGAAAACCTTGCCACTGGCTGATTAGGTTGCTGAAAATGTCAAATTAGCTGATAAGCACACTTTGCATGAGATATTTGAGTGTGCTTATTCACGAAGATCACATGTAACCACTTGTCACTTTAGACCTTGATAAGCGACAGGAAATAAGCCGTGGTGCAATTGAATACGTGCTGCTGCTTTTAATAAATGGACTATGGGAAGCCAAGTTGGACACAAAGTCTAAACCTACCCATTTGGAGGCTTTCTTTCTTGCCCCGAAAAGGCACCACAAGGCCACCAAGGGCAGAGCCATCACTATTGTCCACTTGCACTGTGCAAATGCTAGTTACTCTGTAGGTCTTGTAGCTTATCTTTAATTACTTTTGCGTTACCATACGAATTCCTTCAACTTGCAAGATTTTTATACTTTATTCCACAGATTCTCACTGGAATTTTGTTCCCATTTGAGCTATGTATGCAAGTGACATCTAGCTGGACTCATGAATCCCGTTTCACCTCTTGGAGTTGAAACCTTATTACAAAACAAAAATTAAAAAACAAATATCTTCTAATGTTGGATGTTCAAATTAAAAGGAACCACATATATAGTTGGAAAAAGATTTTTGTAATTCAGCTTTCACGCCCCACCCATGTCTAGTCTTCTAGGCATTAGGCATACCTAATTACTTGGGTGGACACATCTGATAATCCTTTCGGCAGTCTGCTAATTACAACTTGATCGCATTTAATATATATATATATATTTAAGGTAAATCAATCATATTTATTTATTGATTATATACTTACCTTAAGTAAAAATGATCCATATTCACTTTACAATGAAATAAGTTGAATAATTAGCCACAAAGATATAGTTTCTTATGAGACCATATATATTCATGTAACAATCATAAACTTTTTTCATATACATATGGATATTACAACTTAACAACCAATTAATAATACCTATTACCTAACAGTTATCTATGCATTTAATTTGTTAGGTAATAGTTAGGTAATTATTAAATAAATCTTGGTTAGGTAATTAATATAATAATTCGACATTCATTGTATCAAATTAATTAGGTGATATATTCTTTTATTAAATAACGCTTGGTGTAAATTACTTTGAGTTATTGATCAATAAATGAGAAATTGTTAGGCAATAGAAATAAACACAAATGAGGACCTATGGCCGTTGAAATTTTTGTACCACGCACTAGAGGAAAGAAAATATATATGACCATTGATTATAATTGTTTTGTTGGGACATACCATTGATCATAATTTGAGTGGTTGATATTAATTGAGAAAGTAGTCGTTTATATACTCAAAACTTGTGATTGTGGTAATGTCACGTCCAAAATTTCGTGGTAATTCTTTACTCGATGGGATCATCGATTAATTCGTAAAATATGTTCAAATAGACATACATGGCATACAATATAAGTTACACTCACCACCAGCAAATCATAAGAAAAATTTTCTTAGTTTAAAGACTTTTAAAATTTAATAATGATATTTGACCCATATGTTCATATGTATATCTTAATTCAAAGAGTTGGGTTTGAATTATCTTTCCCTAGAAATTGTATCTTATATGAAAAAAATTTATAAAGATATTAATAAAGCCATTTACAATCAAATTTGTTTATGTTTACAAGAGATTTATCAAATTAAATGTTGTTTCTAATGAGACATTTTAAGTGATAGGATTTGATATTTTAACCTATAGATTTTAGTTGTTTTTTTATCAATAGAATTTTAATTTGACTCTTAGGATGGAGTGGAAGGGTTTATGGATATAAAATATTTACCTCCCTTTATAAAATAGAATTCTTCTCTATTGGGAAATAAAAGATTAATGGTTTAATTCTATAAGGACTCTAATTTGTTTTAGTAGGCCAGTAAACATATATATATATATATATAATCTATTTGAAACCAAAATCATTAATTTGGGGTTTTTGTTGAGGTATTTAATTCATCATATAATTTTGGTGATTTTTGAATAAATAGATCCAATTACATACATGGATTTATTGTATACCTCTTTTATAAGTAATCAACAAAAAGAATAATGTCTATATATATATATAGAAATTTAATAAAATTATTAAATTTTAACTATACACATATGTACACTTGTGTGTATATATACATATATATTTATTGAGTTTCAAAACCTATTCTTTAATTTAGAACATTCCAACCAAATACATTGAGGTTAATGTTATTTGCATGGGAACATCGTCTCTGAGTCCTAGCAAAAAAGAGAGGGAAGCTTGAGGGACAGACAATTACTGTGTGATACTTCCTAAGTAGAAGACTGAGGCTTGCTTTCTCGCCGTAAAGGTCATTGATGTATGGTTGTACTGTTTGCCTGGTTCTGCATCTGCATCAAGTCATGTAAAACATTTGTTTTGATATTCAAGGTGCCGCAGTAACTTGCAGCTAGTTATTAGCAAGAAAAAAAAAATCATCACGCATGGAACCAACTCAGAAAGCAGGCTTATGAATATGCAAGGCCTTAATTACTTTACATTTGGAAACCTCGTGCTTAATTAGTCACAAGTGGTCGGATCGTGAGTCTAGTCAGCTGATCAACATCAAACAACAGCATCGATCCCTGCCAAGATCTCAGTCTAATACGCAAATTATTTTAATTTGATGCCCCGCTCTCCCTCTAGATTAATGGTTTACTAGTGCTAGTAGTAATTAATTATAATAATGCATGGAATAAAGTCATCAGAAAGAAACTAGACATACTCGGCTGCTGCACAATGTCGGGGTCTGCAGTATTCCTTTTTGCTGACTCATGGATGCCTTCTCCGGTGCTGGAGCCTGGAGCGGACTGCAGCAGATGGTATGAAATTGCTGACCACCTTGTTGAAATTTGAAACTTGAAAGTGGTAGTGCAGTCTAACCTGCACATGAAAAGTGAGCAAACAAAAGAAACAAAATTAAAGTATAGATATAGCGTCCACATGCGTTGCATCAATGTTGTCTACTCAACGTCTATAGATAGCTTGCCCCTTTTTCCACGTCATAACATCATATAAATCACGTCTTAATCATTACAAATGTTGATCAGTTTCTTGATTCTAAGCGTATTTATCTTAATGTAAGCTTTGGTTGGCTAGAGATCAGCTTTTTTACTTCATTCGTAAATCTGCTGGCCTAGCTATCAATGTTTTCTTCAACTTTTCTAGCAAAAGTCTTGCATAATTCGAGGAGCAAAATTGTTACGTAGCTAGGATATGGTCCATCAAAGAGAAAAATCGTGTTTTTCTTTGATTTAACGTCCTGGAAATGTGGCAAAAAGTTGTCCAAGAAACACCCTTCACTAGATACATTTGTGTATACTCCAATCATGGTCCCAAATAATAGCTTTGCCTATACTCCATTTCCCTGTTAATGAGGCCAGAAACTCTAGAAGGCTGCTAATAAATGAGCAATTGTGAAATTTCCCTTGGAAAAGAAGCCTAAAAGAAATTGAACAAATATTTGTTTGGTGATTGACTTGATTCTGCACACCAATAAACCCTTCAAGGGTCCTACAATGAATCACAACTCACAAGTCATACCAGAGAAAATAAATCATCAGATGCATAAAGAGCATGTCTCTCAATCAACAAAAAAAGGAAAACGGGCCATTTTCAAAACATGTCAATATCAGGACAGCTTAGTCACAACCAGCACCCCCTACGGGTAAGTGCTATGATTCCAGTCATAGTCATGATGACGGTGGTGAAGCTGGCGGTCAATTGGCCATCTCATCACTATATCCAGCAATATCACGACTCTTTTTCTTGTGCCCCCATCTAAGCCTGTTGCTTCCCAACGCTTTTTGCTTTCCTTTTCATTTCCTAATTTCCCCCTGTACACGTGGGCCATCCCTGTTGTTTCACCTATGAAAATTCAGCCGTCCATTAAATGCTGCCTTCCTCTATATAAGCACAACCCATCCACCGGTAGCCATTGCCTTCAAACTGTTCTTCTCTTCTTTGTCTGGTCTTTTAGTCTCATCTCCCAAGCTTGTTTTACTTACTAGTTTGAGATAGTCATTATTCGTTTTTGTGAGTTGGCACCCATGGCTTGTCTAAATAACAATTGCAAAGAGGTTGGTGATTTTTTCTTTCTTCTTTTGGTCATCCCGTACCAGCAAGCTAGCTAGATCATGATAGAAGCAGATGACCTTTTGCAGAAGGCCTTTTCACGAGGGGGTTTCTGCTAATATTGTATCTATATGAAATGGGGTCGTCTATTTTAGTACCATTTCTGTTGATGTTATTTCTTCCGGCAAGCTAGCTAACCTCTCACCATATATACAACACACAAGAATAAAGCTGTGCTGCATGCCATGAGATATTTGCTATGCCTTGGGATTTGCTTTTGCCTTTTCACCTTTCCTATATTCCCGTATAATCTGCTTTTCTAGGGTCGGAGACAACAAATGAAAGAAAACAAAAGGGTCAAAATATTTTTCTTTCTATCTTTTTTGTGTATACGACTACTATGTGATAACCGTATGTTATTTATATATTTATCTAGGTAGATATAACTTGTTTACTTATGCAAGAAAAAGGATATAATTTAACACATATAGGATATGAAAGGCAGAGTCCACTAAATCAAAACAGGGTTAATTTCGTAGTAAAATGAGATGTTCTAGCTTGACGCAGGTGGTTTGCGTACCTTCTTGTTTCTTTTTAACAAGCAACGATTCGATACATATGGTGACATTGGATTTCCACTAGTTAATTGGTAGTAGGGTTTGTTTGTCCTGGATGAAGAAGGAAATTTCTATTTGCTCTCTTTTTGGAACAAAATTTTGGAGTGTAGTCAGAGAAAACTTAAAATTTGATGCACCCTATATATAGATGATTATAGAAAATCGATTATACACTTGATCAAAATAAGCTTTCACCAACAAGATTTTAAATATTTCTACGATTGTGATTCATTAAAGTGCTTAACTAACTAGTTGAGAAAATCGATGCTCGTGTATTTGTTAGGTATTATTCAGTATCTTCATGTTAACGTGGAACTGTTTACGGTCGTACAAAATAATATTTCTTGAATATTGCGACTTTTGTCTTAGGCTGCTAGACTGCGTTGCATCTTCATCGCAAGGAATTGATTGGTTCCAAGTCTAGCGAAGAATAAAAGAAAAGTCCTCTTGATCAGAATTTTAACACCATTATTTTTAATTTACGGATTAGATCTCTAAACACAAGGAATCAAACTCATTAATTAATTCTTAGACATTATTATTCCACGTCTAGCATCTTTCAATTTTTTTTATTATTATCCTTAAAATTGCAGATAATTAAGCTGTATACGTTGAAATTATCAGGTGAGCATTGAGAAGAAGATGATAAAGGAGGAAGAGTCATATACCTTAGATGGAGCTGTGGATCGACATGGTCGTCCCGCTATTCGAGGCAGAACTGGAACATGGGTTGCTGGAATTCTACTTCTAGGTAAATCTCCAAACTTACACTGCAATTAGAGCAGGTACACACATGCATGTATGTATGAACCAACTTCTCCTTGTAGAATTGTTGGAATACTTGGTATCAATATTTTTATTCTGATTCTAAAAGAGTTTTGAGAATACACTCATTTAACATGGCTTCTGTACACGGCAATCTTAATTAGTACTAGAAATAAGTTTGCGCCTATAAGTTTCTTGTATGCAAAGCTTTTTTCATATTGGATAGTCAACAAATTACACTTTGAACACGGGTTTAGCACTTGTGTTCTGTTCCCCTTACCACACCAATATCGACTTGCCCACTAGGTTTTTCTTCACATGGTTTACGTGATCCCTTTATTTTTGCCTCACATCATCACATGTTTATTATCCAAGATTCCTTCTCCCCTAATCAAATCTCTAATTCCTTCAATTCAAACTACTTCCATCAGTTAATCAAGGTCTGGCAACATTGGCATTCTTTGGAGTTGGGGTCAACCTGGTGTTGTTCTTAACGAGGGTGCTGGGCCAGGACAACGCAGATGCTGCAAACAACGTCAGCAAATGGACTGGGACGGTCTACATTTTCTCTTTGCTTGGTGCCTTTCTTAGTGACTCTTACTGGGGAAGGTACAAGACTTGTGCCATATTCCAGGCTGTCTTTGTTGTTGTAAGTTACAAACAACTTCTCTCATCTTTCTCATGTACATGCATAAGTAGTACTAATTTTTTATTCATACGGTAGAAAATTGAAATTCAATTGTTGATTCCATGCTAATGCAAGTTTTGTTTGAACACAGGGCTTGGTGCTGTCATCGGTTTCAACCTCCGTATTCTTACTCAAGCCTAGCGGCTGTGGTGATGAAGACACTTCATGCGGATCTCACTCCGCTTTCCATATCGTGTTCTTCTACTTTGCCATATACCTCGTAGCCCTTGGAAACGGAGGTTACCAGCCTAACATCGCCACTTTTGGGGCTGATCAGTTTGATGAGGAAGACCCCAAAGAAGGGCACTCAAAAATAGCCTTCTTTAGCTACTTTTACTTGGCTTTGAACCTTGGATCACTCTTTTCAAACACCATATTGGGCTATTTTGAGGATCAGGGCATGTGGGTACTTGGATTTTGGGCATCCGCTGCCTCTGCCTTTGTGGCATTAGTCCTGTTTCTGATCGGGACACCCAGATATAGACACTTCAAACCTACGGGCAACCCTCTCTCAAGGTTTTGCCAAGTATTGGTTGCTGCATCAAGAAAATGGAAGGTTCAGATGACACCAGGAGGAGAGAATTTGTTTGAAGTGGAAAAAAAAGAATCTGCCACGAATGGGGCTAGAAAGATACTCCACACAGAAGGTTTCAGGTAGGTTCATCTGCTCTCTCTCTCTTCTGCAAAATTGTTCACGTGCTTTCTGATAAATACTCGACAAAAATTCTCTCGAGTCTAATTAGATTAGATCAACTTGATCGTAAGATAACTTTATTAACATTGTATTCATATTCATTTTCCAGGTTTTTGGATAGAGCAGCAATTATGACACCCAGGGATTATGCTGATGGGCAAGAGAAAAATATCGATGGTCGCAATCCATGGTCCCTCTGCACAGTAACACAAGTAGAAGAAGTCAAATGCATACTGAGACTCCTCCCAATATGGCTATGCACCATACTCTACTCTGTGGTTTTCACTCAAATGGCATCACTCTTTGTAGAACAAGGAGCTGCCATGAAAACTACAATTTCAAACTTCCACATCCCAGCGGCGAGCATGTCTAGTTTTGACATACTCAGTGTGGCAACATTCATTTTCATTTACAGGCGAGTTCTTGACCCTATTGTTGCAAGAATAAAGACAAAACCAAAGGGCCTCACCGAGCTCCAGAGGATGGGGATTGGCCTTGTTATAGCTATACTGGCAATGGTCTCAGCTGGAATTGTAGAGCTTTTCAGGTTAAAGTACGCAGACAAAGATTGCCCGAGCTGCGAAAATGCCAGCTCTTTGAGCATATTCTGGCAAGTTCCTCAGTATATGCTTATAGGAGCATCTGAGGTATTCATGTATGTTGGTCAATTAGAGTTCTTTAACGGGCAGGCACCAGATGGGTTAAAGAGCTTTGGAAGTGCACTTTGCATGACATCCATATCACTGGGGAATTACGTGAGTAGCTTGCTAGTGACAATTGTTATGAAAATATCTACAAGAGATGATATGCCTGGATGGATCCCAGGAAACCTCAACAGAGGTCATCTAGACAGATTTTATTTCCTGTTAGCAGCTTTGACAACAGCTGATCTAGTGGTGTACATAATTTGCGCCAAGTGGTATAAATATATTAAGTTCGAAGGAAGGAGTGGAGAAGATAATAGCACTGATGGGCAGGCAGCAGCGGAGCTTAAAGTTTAAGGAGTATGTATGGTCAATGGTGTCATGGTGTTTGCTTGCGCAGGAATGTTTTAAAGATCAATGCCATGTTAATTGTGTTGTGATATAAATAAAGCACAAAAAAAGGAATGTGGATTGTGGAAGAAAAGAAGTCGGTCGGCTTCTGCGATGAAACTGGAGAAATTAATGGCATTTTTCATTTCTCTATGTCGAGCATTGAGCATTATTATTATAATTATAAAAGACAAAAGTTCATGAGTTGCAACTAGCAGCAGCAGAGATAGATATGTTCACATTCATATTCTATTATTTATTTCCTGGCCAGTGGCCGCTAGCTTTATGTATTCATAATTGTACTCTAAACTATTCATCTATAACTAGTACATTTTTTGCTGCAAATTGTAGTCGTAATCAAATGCGAGTTATGGCTTAAGCCACTAAATTGCCCTTGAGCGAATTAATCCGTTTCTCTTGGTTAAATTCGACCCATTTGAAAATCATGATTGAAATTAATGTGATAAAAACTTATTCTTCCAGCACAAAATCATATCACAGGTCGAAAACACCAAAGCTCCGAGTTTTTTTCCAAGTGAAAACTTTTTCCTGTACGCAAACACTCGTGAAGCAGGGGAAAGGGCTAGTTACTCGCAATAAAAGAAAACAGCAAAACGCGGTCGTTGCCTTGCCTTCATTTGTGGCCGTGGGGTTGGGCTTGGCCGATAGGCAGCCACTTAAAAGTTGAGGCTTTTGAAAGCCGTCAGCCTTGGGAGAGGCAGGGGCAGAGGAATATTGAACAAGATGGCGGCGAGAGGCAGAGCGGTAGAAACGCTGCCCAAGCTGATCAGAAGCCTGAGGAAGGACTCACCCTCTTCAACCCGGCGTCAGCCCTTGCCATCCCTCAGACGCGCTTTTTCTCTCTATGATCAGATCAATCTCATCGATAATGTCCCCGAAGACCAGCTTCGTTTCCAAGGGTATATCTTCTTCTTATTCTCGTTAATTTTATATCAGCTAACATCAAATCCAACGCTGACCTTAAATTTCATATGGGTCGTTCCCCCCCCCCCCCCCCCCCCTCCTTTGTCTTTTGGTTTGATATGGCAGATATACCGACACAGGATTCACCGTGAATGGGGTCAACTATGAAGGCAGCTTGCTATGTGTGGGAAATTTGCTCACTTCTTGGGTTCCCAATAAGTTTTCTCAAATTACTCCCGACAGGTATTGGCTTCCCTAATTGTGCTTCAATGCTTTTCTGCTGTGCTTACTTAATCTAAAATTTAGTACGTCTCTTATACTAGCCATTGCTAAAATCCTTCTTGCTTGCACTCTCCAATCACATTTTCTGTTCACTTTACCTATTCCCCGGTGGTTATCATTTTTCCCACTAATAGTTTTCGAACTATAGTCTTAAAGTGAAACTAAATTTAAATAATACTTTTCTTCAAAAGCTTTAGCTTTTCTGTCCCCTAATCAAAATGATTAGTGCCATGTCTGTATTATGCACAAGCTTCAGCTGGCTAACAATTTATCTCCTGGAACAATGAAATATTGCAACTTTAGAGCACCAATATCTCTCATTATATCTTTATTGTTCTTTGTGCAGCTTATCTATCTTCCAAATCATACGACCTATTCCAGGTGAGACTACATGAAGAAGAAATTTGATACTTAATAGAGAATATCAATGATGCATCCCCTGGGGTTAATCATCTTGTGGACCTAATTTAAGTTGCATGGCACTTAGAGTTTAGGTATATCACTCAGGTATTAAAATAGAAATATTAATGCAAAGATGCACACATGGCCATTAGCCTCTTGTTGGGCACCTGTCCTTCACAGTTAGAGTGGCGGATGTTTAACTGTCAAAAGCAGTTCGGTCTCTCTATGTTGATAATTGGTTTTTTACATCTATCAGACTTTTTCAGCTTTTGTATTTATGAGCCATCACCTGTGACATCTCTATGTTATGGCTGATATTTTTTTCTTTTAGGAATAATTATAGTTATTTCATGATATCATTTTGTCTTGAGGCCAGATCTCTTGTAATGGTTTAACTAGGACATGTTACTTGCAGCATTGCCCTTCTGTTTTTAGCATTCCAGTAATATCACATGCTGCTATGCAAAGTGCTATTTCTGGAGAACAAACAATGCTGAGTATGATTGCCGGGCACAGTTAGACAAAGAAATAAGCTTGTTTATGCATGTGTTCTGTTTCTTCGTTTCTGCTGTTTTTGGTTCTCATGGAGCATTTCTCTCTCTGCCTCTCTTCTTATTCTTTTTTTTATTTTTTTACTTTTTTTTTGTAGAAATCTTGATTCTTGGCTGTGGAAGGAACATTGAACCAGTGGATCCTGAACTCAGGCACTTCATCCGATCTACTGGCATGAAGTTGGAAGCTCTAGACTCGGTATTATCATTTTCATTGCAGTATTGTAGTTGCTACTGAGTTTGAGAAATTTAATTTTGGCATTTGATAGTTTTTATTTGCATGTATATCATATACCTGTGTGACTAATTTCCTACATGGCAGGGGTTGGACTGCCCCTCCTCTCCTGGTCAATCTATTGCCTACCCTTACATACGCGAGGCTGAATAAAATTACTAAGCTATGTGTTATTTCGCAGATTTGAATTAAATTACTAACCTATACTTTAAGTCATCAAATTATAGGCCTTCTCATTTGCAAGAAGGCTGAGAGGTTGCACTCTTCTTTTCTTATGTACAAACCTTATTTCTGTGGAGGTTAAGAGACTGAGTTTCGGCACCAGTTTCTCAATTATTTTTCCACCTTCAATGTGCCTGCTTCAAGCATCAAGAGCTCTTTTACGTTCATTCATTAGAATTCCACGTACATATTTGTGCTTGTATTTTGTGTTTGACTTCTATCTGTCTATTTGCTGTCTTGATTAATGCATGTGCGTAAATGCTGTTTGCTGATGCTTGTTTAGTGGTGAAATTAGAAGCACCAGAAGGAACCAACTTCGACCACAATCTCCGGGGGCTCAATTTTTTGTTTCTCCTGTTGCAGAGAAATGCTGCATCTACTTATAACATACTGAATGAGGAAGGTAGAATTGTGGCTGCGGCGCTGCTCCCGAATGGAGTTTCTTCATGAATCTTGCAACTTCTGATTTTACAATGGAGGGTTTAAATTGTGTCAGAGCTGACAATTATAGGTCTGAAGGGTTTACCCTTGGTTGAAAGTGAAACACAGTGGCTGGCTTTACAGCCGTTTCTATTTTGTGCCTGTGTTATTTTTGTTGTTCTTTTCCCCCCAGTTCTTGGGAGAGGTGGAGGCTGTGAACCCCCTGATAGTGACATAAATTTTAGTTGCTTATGATTTGTCGAGACCTAAAACTGAAGCCATTCTGAGTTGTGGACAGCTAGCTAATAGAAGTAATGCTTCAGGCAGTTGAACGTGATCGTGACTTATATGGATCTTGGTACGAGGAAGGAAGCTTTGTTGCTTCCATGATAAATATATTATTTTTTTCGGTTTCCATGTGAAATGTATTAGTTGCGTCCTTCGATTACTTTTATCTTGGTAAAGGCTGTTATTAATAGATGTATGATGGGGCTCAACAGTTGTCATGGTAAACTGTCAAGTCGGGGGAATTTGCAAGTTTTGGGCTTTTAGTTTGGATTTACTGCGGAATAGACAAACTTTGTTAGATGTATGATAGAGGAAAGGAAAAACAAAAGGGAAAATCAGAAACTTGATTGATTTGAAGGGGGTCATAGTCTTGGTTCTTGACACAGTTTGTACCCAAAGAAAGAATCTTTACACAGGATAGGAAAATAAGGGGAAAGAAATAATGCTTATTAAAACATGTGCTGAGCTCGTTGCACTCATACATGCTCTCTGAACCCGTAAATAAATCTTTGACAGCTTTCCTTTGCAAAATCAAGAGTGAAGACGTAGATGGCTCGGGGATTTGTTAAATGTTTTGTTTGTGAAAAGAAAGGGACCTTTCTTTTTCTTTTTTTTTTATTTGTTTTTTGGGTTCCAGTTCAAATGCCTACCAAAACCAAAATATCTTCTAGGTCCTAGTATTACTATTAAGCCTCTACCGAGCACTTGAACAACACCCACAACAACAGGAACAGTCGACAGTTGAATAGAAGATGAAGAGAAGCATCTGAAACCCTAAAAAAAGACCAGAAACCAGTTGAATGCATGGCCTCATCTCTGCTCTGCACTCCCACTTCATCACTCTCTCCCGCTACTCTCTTCAAGGCTCACCCTCGCTTCCCTCTCCGACACCGCTTCGTGAGTTCCCTTTTTCTTTTCTTTGCTGTTAATTCAAATCCTTTTTCTCTTTGAATTTGTTATGAATATCCAGCTAAGCTAAATCCTGGGCTTTTTGTTTGCGGTGTTTTAGAGATGTAATGTGGTCGAGCCGTTGAAGTTCGACAATGGAAAGCCTTTCTTTCCTCTCCTCACCACAGACCCTGCATTGCCCACCTTTTTGTCTTCAAATTCCCATTTGGAAAGGTCTATCAACAAAAACGATACAAGGCTCCGTATATTTTCTGGCACTGCTAACCCTGCTCTAGCTCAGGTTTTGATTTTGTTATGCTATATGATAATATACTTTTAAAAAACTTTCTTTCATATTGTTTGGCTATCTTAAATCTATAATCCTTTTATGTTTGTGTAATTTTTGATATTTCTATTTCTGTATTGGATAGGAAATCGCGTGCTATATGGGTCTGGAGCTTGGGAAAATCAAGATAAAGCGTTTTGCTGATGGTGAGATTTATGTGCAGTTGCAGGACAGTGTAAGAGGGTGTGATGTGTACCTGGTGCAACCCACATGTCCTCCTGCCAATGAGAATCTTATGGAGCTTCTCATTATGGTTGATGCTTGTCGAAGGGCTTCTGCTAAGAATATTACTGCTGTCATTCCCTATTTTGGCTATGCCAGGGCTGATAGAAAGGTATCTCTTCCCCAACTATGCACAATTATTAGAATTTTGCTGCAATCTTTTGCTTGCTTTCAATACTTCTGGAATGCTTGATCAAATGGAATTTAGTTCCAAATATCCGGTTGAAGTATTGTTAATTCCATTTCTTGGAATCATTTCATTCATGTGATAAAATTCTCTTTATTGTTGGCTTTAAAACGTTGAATCTATGTCCTTTTGCATTGTTCTAAGTGAGGGAAGTTAATCTAATTCTCTTGATTTATATTCATTCCAAACAAGCTAATTGAAGTATGAAATGGATTTAGTTGAATTATTTCCCTTGGAATTTAATTCTTCAGGTTCAAAACGTTGGCTTTTTAGAATTTCCAAATATCCATTAAAACCATGAAGTCCCTGGATTTAGAGAAGCAAAAAAGAAAAGAAAGGATACTGTTGCCAAGTATGAAGCTTTAGAGGTCTTAAATATGGCAAAGGGACAACTGAAATAATAACTATATTCTGCACATGCGTTCTTCATTGAACACATAAATATTGCTTGAATGGTTATGTTTGTCCACTGTTCTTCCAGACTCAAGGGCGTGAATCTATTGCTGCCAAACTCGTAGCAAATTTGATTACTGAAGCTGGTGCAAACCGTGTTCTTGCTTGTGATCTTCATTCTGGGCAATCCATGGGTTACTTTGATATCCCTGTGGATCATGTTTATGGTCAGGTAATTCCCTTATATATATCCCTTCAATATTTTGTTTTTAGAGGTAATAAATCAATATTACATATAAGCATTAAGCACAAATATTGGAGTATGGTACAAGAATCTGAATTAGAATTACTTTTCAAATAAAAAATCTGAATTAGAAGTTATTTCGAATTACTTTAGTACTTAAGAAAAGCTTAAAATATAATCTTCCCATTATCAGTTGCTTTATATTCATATTTTGTTTTTGACATTAACTTATGAATTGTTGCTGCAATAGCTTTATCCATGCTCTATCAGCTCCTCTTGCATACTGGTCTATTCTGTGTCAGCAACATTTACTATATAAACTTTTTGCTCATTATGAATATTTCTCTCTGCAATTCCAGCCTGTGATTCTTGATTATCTTGCTAGCAAGACAATATGTTCTGATGATTTGGTTGTAGTCTCACCGGATGTTGGTGGTGTTGCCAGAGCTCGTGCTTTTGCCAAAAAATTATCCGATGCACCTCTTGCAATTGTTGATAAAAGGCGTCATGGGCATAATGTTGCAGAGGTGAGATCTACTTCATTTTGGGTGTGGTGTTATGCTTCCTATTTGGATAAGACAGGATATCGTTTCTCTTTTTCGAATATGTCTTGATTGATCAAGATTTCAATGTTTGGGGTGAAAAGAACGTGATGGATAGAAATGTGAATAATCATGAACTCAAAAGAAACAGAGTAGAGAGTAATATAGAGGGTGTAAGGCAGGTTAATATCATTTCAACAGATGATAGATATTAACTAATTGAAATCATGTAATGTAGTGGCTGTGCACTGGCTATGTACATGGAAAATTATTTAAAACTGATTAAATAACACTCTTCTATTCCAATGTCTACTCCATTCTCATGCTTGATCCTTTTATTTCTTCCACTCTTTCTCATCACCCATTTTCATCTGTAAAGTAATACTATGTATTCTCAATTTGAACTCGACTTACAACTATTATCTTGTAGGTGATGAATTTAATTGGTGATGTGAAAGGAAAGGTAGCAGTTATGGTGGATGACATGATTGACACGGCTGGTGAGTTATGTATTATCTCTTTATCTTTTGGGAAAAATGTGATTCAGATGATAATTTGTTGTGTCCTAGAATCAGGATATATCGGCCATGCTATATTATATTTTCTGCTTTATCTAGTGTTAACATGTGAATGGTAGTTATTGATTCCTTAGTAAATGTTAATTATTGGGTTGTGGGCTTCACAGGGACAATTGCCAAAGGTGCAGCTCTATTGCATCAAGAAGGGGCACGGGAAGTGTATGCATGCAGTACGCATGCCGTCTTTAGGTATCTGGATTGTTAATGGCTCATGGATGCTTGGTAGTTCTATAGCATAGCGTGAAAATCTGGTCAGCAGAAGTTGTTTCCTTATAATTACATATTTGAGCAATTTCACCTTGTGCAGGGGTTTCCGCATATCTTAAAAGTTTGAGTTTATCCTGAATGCTCTTGTAGCTGTTTTAGGAAGTTAGTTCCCCTCAAAACTGTTAAAGTTTGCTATTTATTAATGAACTTTGTTTGAAATGCTATGAAGGCAATTGATGCTCAAGCAACCAAATGTTAAAAGAAGTGATTATCTTTTTTGACAGTAATAGAAGTCTAACTGAGTGTCTGGAATAAATCTGGCACCAGGCTGTTAAAAGTACTGAATGACTTCCATTCTGAGTTCCTTCGCATGCATTTATCACAATGAAATCCGACTGACTGTTGGAGATCACAAGTACCTATATGCTCTCCACAGAGGGTGATATTGGTTGCTTTTTTGTACTCATTGCAAAAGCCTTGTAGGTGAAGACATAAGACATTGTTTTACTGCATTCTGTTGTATGTGTATCTTTGATAAAGACTGCTATATCCAATGGTACTATTAAATGCTCATCATACTCATCCGTTTGTTTGTATGGTTACACAGTCCTCCAGCAATAGAGAGGTTGTCAAGTGGTCTTTTCCAAGAAGTAATCATAACAAACACCATACCAGTGTATGAGCAGAACTATTTTCCTCAGTTGACAGTTCTCTCTGTGGCGAACCTTCTGGGAGAGACAATATGGCGTGTTCATGATGACTGCTCTGTGAGTGAATCATTTTAATAATGATCGGCAACTAAATTTGTTTTTTCTAGGAAAGTAGAAAAATGAGATTATTTCATCTCTGCCTTAGTTCATGAGGTGTTGATTAGTTGCAAATATGTTTTTTTTTTCTTGTTCTTTATGAGCTTTGATGCATTTATGTTTCCGGGATCTGCTGCATCATAGATTATATTTCTAAAGATAGGCAGAGGGATTGTTAGAAAGTTATGATCTTTCATAGATTTCACCTAATCAGGGGGTTTTAATTCTGATTTTTATCTAGTTTGGGCAATGTGGAGTAGGGAGAGTTTATTAATTTGATCTCATTGTGATTGGCAGGGAGGGTTCGAACCCTATTCAACATTGGGCATTGATTGATGAGAGTTGCCTGGGAATCATTGTCTATCTGGTGCAGAGGGGTAGTCTCTTTTGATCCACACTTGGTCATTTGGAGCAAGGAGTGTGTTTTTCGCGTTTCATTTTGTGGGATCTCATTATTCTCGTTTCCTTTTCCTTGTTATGTTTTTGTAAATAGTTCAATTTGGTTAAAAAAAAGGGGTAATAAAAATAATTGACTTTTATAACGTTAATAGTAATAGGATTGTGAATACCTGCTGCTGTTGCACCCAACCTCATCTCCATTGACAATGTAATTGCGTGGGAGCCACTGCGGTAGCAATGGCCTCCTCTAATCCTTTCCAACAGAAATACTCGTCAAAAATAGTATTGCCTCATCCTTGACCCATTATCATGTCATCTTATCAACACAATTCAGCACATGGAGCTTGCTTTTATCTTTAGGGATAAAAAAAATTAATGAATATGTATTAATTTTGTGACTTTGTAAGGGCATTGGCCAAATAATCATAAAATAATTCTAACTCAAAAAAAAAAAAAAAAGAAAAACCCCTAGTGTAAAGTAAAGGCAGGAGGAAGGAGGTATCCATCAGGTACGGTATAAAATAAAAAGTATAATTATTAGGACTGGTTTGAAAACCTGCTAGGCTAGGGTTTCAGGAATTCTGTCTCGTAAGTTGGCTCCCAAATCAAACCCCTTGGCGGGAAGTTGCCAGTGGGAACCCAAACCAACCCAAAAGATAAGAACCCTAGCATTCCCCGACGCAATTGAATGAGAGATGGGAAAGGACGAGGAAGAAATGCGTGGAGAGATTGAGGAGAGGCTGATCAACGAAGAGTACAAGATTTGGAAAAAGAACACTCCTTTCCTCTACGATCTGGTCATTACACACGCCCTTGAGTGGCCCTCTCTCACCGTCGAATGGCTTCCCGACCGCGACGAGCCTCCCGGCAAGGACTACTCCGTTCAAAAGATGATCTTGGGCACCCACACCTCTGAAAACGAGCCCAATTACCTCATGCTGGCCCAGGTCCAGCTCCCCCTCCAGGACTCTGAGAACGACGCTCGCCACTACGACCACGACCGCTCCGATCTCGGTGGCTTCGGATGCGCCAGCGGCAAGGTCCAAATTATTCAGCAGATCAATCACGAAGGGGAGGTCAATAGGGCTCGTTATATGCCCCAGAATCCTTTTATTATAGCCACCAAGACCGTCAGCGCTGAGGTTTTTGTGTTCGACTACAGCAAGCATCCGTCCAAGCCACCTTTGGATGGGGCATGCAGTCCTGATTTGAGGCTCCGGGGCCATAGCACTGAGGGGTATGGGCTGTCCTGGAGTAAGTTCAAGCAAGGCCATTTGCTTAGTGGGTCTGATGATGCTCAGATTTGTTTATGGGACATCAACGCCACTCCCAAGAACAAGTCTCTTGATGCTACGCAGATCTTCAAGGTCCACGAGGGCGTCGTTGAAGACGTTGCCTGGCATCTCAGACATGAGTATTTATTTGGTTCCGTTGGGGATGACCAATACCTACTTATTTGGGACCTGCGAACCCCATCTGTCACCAAGCCTATCCAGTCCGTAGTTGCTCACCAGAGTGAGGTGCCTATCAATCAAATTTATCTTCTTTTATATTCTATGTATGTAATTTATGTAAAGAAAATTCAACTGTTTTCACTAAACAATTGTGCATTAGCTGAATTCTTTTCTTTCTGTTTAGTTAGGTTGAATATTACTTTCGCTTCTTGCTTCATTTGTCGGTGCTATTTTAGTACAATTCTGTTCTGGCTTCAATTGCTGCTGCTTGTTTAGTCATAATTCAAATAGAGTAATGAATTGAATTTATACATGCTCCAATAATTTGGCTTTTGTTGATTGGAAATGCTAACAAGTTGCTAATTTTCAATATTTTATGGCAAGTTTGTATACCTTCTGTAGTTTAATGTTATTATTTTCATGTTATCAGGTTAACTGCTTAGCTTTCAATCCCTTTAATGAGTGGGTTGTGGCCACGGGTTCTACTGATAAGACGGTTAAGTTATTTGATCTCCGCAAGATCAGTACGGCACTCCACACCTTTGATAGCCACAAGTAAGAAATTCTACCCAAGACATATTATTGTTACTATTGTGGATTTGTGAAATATTCTTGTTTTCTCTCTTTTTGGATACTTAATGCATTGGTGCAATTCTTGGAGATATATATGTTTATAACCAATCAGGAAGTGTTTATCTTTCTGTCTCATGAAGTTATTTTTGCAATGGTGTGCAACAGGGAGGAGGTTTTCCAAGTTGGGTGGAATCCAAAGAATGAGACAATCTTAGCATCCTGTTGTCTTGGTAGAAGGCTCATGGTGTGGGATCTTAGCAGGTGAGTACTTTGTTGCCAAATTGTATTTCGTTTTCCAAGTGAATGTAACCTTTAGTATAGTTTCTAAGCAAAGAGAGAGAAAAACAGAAAGTAGAAAGGAACTCTGTACATTACATTTCATGTTTAGTTTTGTCTCAATAAAACTGACTGGATTACCTACTTATTTTCTTTTTATGCAACAATATGCAATGGCCTCTCTGGCATTAATACTATATGTTATGATCATTTGAATCTTCTTTTGCAGGATTGATGAAGAACAGACACCA
This sequence comes from Theobroma cacao, assembly GCF_000208745.1. Lineage (NCBI taxonomy): Eukaryota > Viridiplantae > Streptophyta > Magnoliopsida > Malvales > Malvaceae > Theobroma > Theobroma cacao. The sequence goes on from NC_030859.1 coordinate 79,604, forward strand.
GAGGATGCTGAAGACGGTCCACCTGAGTTGCTCTTCATTCATGGGGGTCACACCAGTAAAATTTCTGATTTTTCGTGGAACCCATGTGAAGATTGGGTTATTGCTAGTGTAGCTGAAGATAACATTCTTCAAATATGGCAGATGGCAGAGAATATTTACCATGATGAGGATGACATACCAGGAGATGAATCCACCAAAGGTTCTTAAATGGTTTTTTCTCCCAACTTGAGGGGAGCCATAGGAGGTTGACAAATTTAGGAGTAAATTTAGCTTGTTTTTTTATGTTTCATAGTTAGAAATGGTGTACCCAACCCGCTTTCAACTCTTTTAACTCCTTTGTGTTGAGTTGGTGATGTGATCACATCTGCTGAACTGTAACTGTTACTACAATACATGCATTGTATTTAACTGTTTATTTCAGAGCTATCTTCTTTCATTCTCTATATTTCCCACGTTTAGTAAATAGCTAAAGTTCTGATTGATTAATGTTTTTGTTACTTATTTCTAGTTTTGGAAGTAAAAAAGCAAAAAAAGTAAATGGATTAAAATGTAAAATACATTTATTTTTGTTAGAAACTTGTCGAGAAGTAAAAGATGAAGAAACAAACGGAGATTGATTCGTTTCATATGCAAGTCTCAGACTGAGACCTACGGATATACAGGATTTTCCGCCCGTTCCCTGCCCTTTCTCACTCGTTGACATGGTGATGCAGAAACCAAACCCAGGTTTGGTCTTCATTTGTACTAAAAGCTACTGTCTCGTAGTAGTCCGTCACTAATTCTTTCCTCCAACCGGCCTAATCATGTGGCTCATTTCATTTTAGCCTCACTTTGGTCTTTAACTTTGCAAGACTTCCCATTGCTTCCTGCTGTCCAGCTCCAAACCAAAACCCTGAAAAGACAAATAATTCTCCTTTGGATGCAATTATTAAAGAGAAGGAGAAAGGGAAGCAGAGGAGGGAACGGTCTTTACTACACACCAGGTTTACTGCCTAGAGGCCGCAATCTCATTGCATCAAAATCTGCAAGGAGTATCAACTTGTTTAACATCTATGATACTAGCAATGTTTTATCCCAAATTCTTTAAGCCTGTAACACTTGTGCTCAATATGAATATACAGAACTTGCACCTTTTGGAATTTATGGTTCCCATCCCATCTAAGTAGAATTTCAGACGCACGTTTAGGTTTAATCACCTCTTGGGTTACAAAACATGGAGTCTCCTTCAGTAAGAGAAATTCAGTATGGAAGTCTCATCATGCTGTTATATCCATGTTTCCACCAGCTCTTTCTATCTCATCATCTGAATTGTTCTGCTCATGATGAAGCAGTCGGTCTGCTGCACTCTGTGAACCATGGTCACCTTGAATCTGATACTTGTTATCTTGGGTGTGATCATCATCTCTCTTCATGAAATGGAAGCCCATTATATACCTGTATTCCCCAGTTCCAAGGCATCGGGAGCAGTAGCTGAGGCCACTGCCACCACAAGTCCTGCACCTGCAGAAGTGATCAAAAGAAGTTGATTGGAACACCACTACCAGTGAATATTGCGGCTTACTTAGGAATGATGTTTATTTTGATACCTCACCATTTTGGCCATTCTCCTTTGGGAAGCATCTCTAGATGAACATGATTTGTCCTTCCTACAATATCACAACACAACAGTACCATAAGCTATAACCAAAGAGCTGAATACTGCTAAAAACCAATACAAGTAGTGGCAGAAAAAGGTAGAAAGCAAAAATTTACAGCCTCCCCAAAAGGGCATACAAGAAAAAAAAAACAAGTAGAATTGATCCAAGAAGCCTAAACCTTTTAAGTTATAATCCACCCCCACATCCCCACCCCCCAAGAAAAAAAAAAAAAGTCTTGTATCTATGATTGGCATCAAGACTGCATGAGTTTTGAAAGTCTAAAATGGCAGTTTTAACACTAATCGTTCCCAGATATCATATAGGAGGGAAGAGAGACCTCTTCCATAACAATATTGGCAATCAACTCTTCCGCTTCCCTGGCAGACAACACATGGTGGATTAGGCTTCTTCACTCTCTCTCGCCGAACATTAGACTGCACAAACAAGAATTGAATGAATGGAAACAACCCCAATCACTTCCAATTTTTCCTCAATTCATAGAAACGTAAATTTTAGTTTGATGGCATTTAGGTTGCAGATAAAACAAATCCTTTTTAAACTGATGAGATATGTTATATTGTTTTTGTTCCAAAGTTTAGTTGCTACCGATTATAAGAAATTTGGAAGTATAGCTCATGGTTATAAAACCCTAATGCATTTAGCACAAGAATTACAATACAAGCATGAAAAGTTCTTCATTGGCGGTAAATTTCAGCATAATAGAATCAACTATGGACATGAGGGTTTGAACAAGAACTACAAAGAACATGAGCAGAAATACTAAAACATAGTTAGTATATCTTTTGCTTTTCAAGAAATCCAAGAGAAATTAGAAACTTTTGGAGCCCAAAACTACAATTTTGTTTTGCCGCAGAAAAAGATAAGCTTGGTGTGGTTGGTTTGGTTGTCCAGGGAAATGGAAAATTGAAAGACTGGGAAAAGAAAAAGAAAAAGAAAAGGGCTTTGCCTCAGTTCTGATGATCCAAGTGGGCTTAGCGAGTGAGAGACGAGGACGAGCAGGAACACCACCGTTGGACTTCCAACTCTCCAATCGGACAGCTGTGAGCAGGCTTGCCGCCGACGCCACCGCCATCGACATTCAATTATGCAGCTTTCCTTCTTCGCAGGCTATAGACCACAACTCGGAAATAACATTTACTTTAGTAGGTCGGGCCCCGCCCCACTAGTATTAATTTCCCCTAATTTTTCAACTTCTACTATTTTATATCCTTGTGACTGGCTGTGCTGTAGTAGTAGATGGCATTAAAATCTCCTCTCCATCTTCTTCCTGAACTAAACATGTACAACTTCCATTATAAAATTGCTAAATGGGAATATGGAGGATGATGATCAATTATTATTCCTATTAAGCTTGCAATGGGATTGAATTGGGTGTTGATTTCTGTCTCTTTCCTTCCTTGCTTTCAACCAATTACAAGATTAAAGTGATTTACCCATGGTTTTTTTTTTTCTTTCTTTTCAACCTTCTAGTCGATTTTCAAATGGCATAGTACTAGTAACCCTTTTTGTCAGAGTATTAGTCATGAATATCAACTGATACACGTTAAAAAGTTCTTTTTCTCAACAATTTTTAGTCAGTGCTGATCGAGGTAACTAGAAAAAAAAAAGAAGGAAAGAATTCTTCAATATGGTAGGCTAGGCAAGAATTCTCATTCATCTTTTTTATTTGCCATAATGCTAAGTTGATTACCTTATACATCATCAATAATTTAATCTTGGCTTCGGACAGATCTTCTTCTCCCATCACAAGTAGTGTTTGAAAGTCTCGTAGATGCTACCTAGGATATCAGGATAACGATTTCATGACTAGGGGGCTACCGGTTTGACTCTTTCTTTTTTCCTACGTTACTAGTTACCAACATAGATAGTTAGATACTACTACGATCGGGGGATTCATTTCTGTCTCCTTTATTATGCAGAATGATCATTCAAACATCTTTTATAGGGGGATTCATTCGCTACTATATCATCTCCCTTGCACCATTCAATTTCAAATGTTTTATGATTCCCAGAAGCAGATGCAGGATCTAGATGTGCAGATTTGCTAAGCTGTTGAGGGACTTTGATCGCATGGAGTACTCCTTTATAAGCTTAGAGAAGAATGAATCCTCTCTTTCTAATAGCTTTGCAGGCGTGTCAAACTCTGCAACTCTTCCTGCAGTTAACAAAAGAGAGATTCAGTTTCTTTTCTAATCATTCTACTTTGCTTATGTCATGTCTTAATTTGTATGCAGACAAATATTTGTTCATCCATACTTACCATCACTTAGAACCAAAACAAGATCGCTTTCTATTACCGTGTGGATTCTGTGAGCTATTGTCACGACAGTCCGATCTTTGAACTCTTGACTAATAATCTTCTGTATCACTCCATCAGTTGCGGAATCAACTGATGCTGTAGCTTCATCCAGTACAAGAACGCTGCTTTTCTTTAGCAATGCCCTTCCAAGACAGAATAACTGCCTTTGGCCCACGCTCCAGTTTTCCCCATTTTCAACCACTGTTGGAGGCATTTTAATTAGTAGCTTTCGCTAGCAGGTTAGCAGCGAAATACGATCAAACTATGTATTCTTGCTCAAGTTTATGAACCTGACCTGTGGCATCCAACTTTTCTTGCTTTGCACGCACTAGTTCACCAAGTTGGCATTTATCGAGAGCCTGAAATATTGGGGTGTTAGGTCCATGGTTATAATTTTAAATGAGTATTTTTGTATTACTAACAAATCGTGATACCCAGGAAAGATCGTGGCAGTAGCATTGCGCCACCTTTGTATGAAAACTTTGCATGCAGGGCACTCTATATATTGTGTATTTTCTGTTGTCTACCTCACAAGTAAAGCTGGGTTCTTGGTAAGAAAAATATTTAGTTCCATAATTCACTTTAAGGATATGTTTGTGAAGATCAGTTACCTCCCATACTTCATTGTCTGAATATTGCACTAGAGGGTCAAGGTTCCCTCGAACGGTTCCCTCAAACATTGTTGGGTCCTGTGGAATGATGCTAAGTCTTGATCTCAAGTCATGAAGGCCTATCTTACTGATATCCACATTGTCTATTATGATGCTCCCTTCTCTGGGCTCAACAATCCTGAAAATAGCCTGTATTAGTGTTGATTTCCCACTTCCTGTCCTTCCCACAACACCAATCTTCTTTCTTCCAGGAAATGTGCAGCTAATATTTTTTAGGACAGATGGAAGATGCTCAGCATAACGGATCTGCAAGACGGACAAAATTAGTCTATGCATCTCCACTTTCCTGCAGACTTAGGGCGCGTGAGAGGAAAAAACTTGCAGTGGCAGTAAACGTAGGTTCATTAAGAAACAAGTTCAGAACAGATTTGATTGAACCGGTTGTTAACATTTGCGAGGCAAATTTATTATGCTTTACAACCCTGCTGACCGCACCTGCAAATTTCTGAAGCAAATTGTTCCAACTTCTGGCCAGTTGTTAGGTGGTCTGCACTCTTCAATCTCGAGGGCTGATTCGCTAGCTAAGTTTGAGTACTGAAGAATTCTTTCTACTGAGATCATCTTGTTTTCTGCATTGCATATGTTCCATATTACTGACGCCTGCAAAACATTCAAGTTTATTCCATATGTAACTGCCAGTCCTGCGATGCCTGTTGGAAAAAATTTGCTTAATTTTAGTTCAGTGCTCATCTTTTTTTCATAGAAGATGCAATTCTTGTTATAACTTAAGTATTAGGTGACTCGTAAATAACGTAATTTGGAAATATCTCTACATTAACATGCGTGAATATCTATTCTATGTACGAACATCAATTCTCCCAGAAAGTAAACAGGGTATTAGAACATATCATACTTACTTGGATTGATGATTCCTTCGGGGAGCGTGACCAGCACAACCAATGAGAAGGCAAATACAAAATTGGACAGTAGATTTAGTCTGAAAGAAAGCCATTCCATTGCTGAGACATTATGAAACCATGGCCTCGAATGGTTGTCAATAAGGCCAAGATTTGCATCAATAAAACGGTTTTCTTGATCAAATGCACGGATTGTTGCTGCACCAGCTAGTGATTCTGCAAAGTGGTGGAGGATAGGAGCTCTTTGTATTCCTGCTAAGCGGGCCAGTTCTCTTGCTGTTGGTATGTAATATTGCTGAAACAGTTATGCATAAGATGAATTGGTAAAGCTATTCTTTTTTCAGGGCAGTTGGCAATAGTCGATTTTTTGCATGGAATATGGCATTTGCTTTAGCATTTTTCTGATTTTCTCTGAAATTAATCTGTCCCTAAAAAAACATTACAAATAAACAGGAACTCTATTTTCTATATTAACACTAACTCAAACTTGGTTTTTCTTTCTGCGTGGCATACCTATCTAATCATCTCCAGGTAGATTAGTAACGAATTTGAACTGTCACTTACTTGGTACCATATGCAGATTGCAGTTACTGGAATGAAGATGACAAACACTTCCCATGCGACCTGCGACATCACTGCTATGGTCCCAAGAATCTGTATTATTGAAAAAGCACACCAGCCTAATTTGGTTGCCATTTCCAAGTCTAGTACACTCTGATCAGTAGATGCCTGGAAATAAAACAACTTAAAGACCATGAGTCTTCGTAATGCAATCATATATAAATGATCTGTGGCTAATTTTCAATAAATAAATGATCTGTTTCTATTAAGCTCCTACGCCCGTAGAAGGTTGAGTTTACCCGTTAGTACAAGTGCAATTACTAATTTACAGACATTTAGCTGCCCATTTAATTACATTTTCAGGCTATCTTATTATATCTAATACCTTTAGGCATTTCTATTTTCAGAGATCTGATCATTTATGAATTAAAATTTAGACTTATAGCGTTTGGAGATTAGAGTCATTCGATATGACACCATCTTTGTAGAGTTTCTTCTCCCATAAGCTGTGGTCCATGAGGTGTTGGGAATTGAATTGAAGATAATGGCTAGGAATTGCTTCACCCCTAATGACCTATTAGGATGAAGGAGGGAATGAAAGAGAACTTGCATTTTGCATCAAGAACTATGATGAATTGGGTAATGATCTACCCGGTGTCTGTTACCTACATACTTCTGTAATTGAGATCAGAGAAAATTTGCTTAGCTCTATATGCCACTCACCCGATTTAAGATTCTTCCAGCTGGCGTTGAATCAAAAAATGCCATTGGAGCACGGAGAATACTGTGCAGCATGTTAATGAAAAGCTTCTGTGCTGTCCAGAGTCCTGCTACTGCCACTACCATGGCTCGCACCAAGACACAGAGTGAACTTCCAACGGCAAGTAGTGAATAAACAAGTAATATAAAGTTCATCCCAAACGTAGGCTCTGTTTCACTCGTAGGAGGAGAAGCCCATGCCATCCAGTAGTTACTTGCTATCTGTAATACTTGGAATGATGACTGTGCCACCAGTATTATTGGAATCAGAAGTCCACCTTTCACAGTGGTTAAATAGGACCAGTAAACTTCTTTTCCAATGCTTCCTTTCTCCCTCTCTTCATCCTGCACGAGTTTTCCTCCATTTTCTGTTATCTCTAGAGGAAGGTTATGCTCTGAGCCTTGCTGCGTTTGTAGCAGTTGGGCGTTTGAAGTCGAATCTGTGTTGGATTCACCATCAGTTGGCGGATCTTGGGATATTCTACTGGAATTTTCAACTGTCAGAACAGATTGTAGTGCTTTGCTATGGGCACCAACTAAAACTTCAAATCCTATATTTTGCTTTAGAAGCTCTTCAAATGTGCCTGCTTGTGCAATTCTTCCATTTTGCATCACCTGTTGAGATAGATCATAGATGTCAGTTATAAATGTATAAACTATATATGTGCAGAAACATAGAGTTGACACTCTTCAACTTTGTGCCAAAATCTTCAACTTTTTGAAAGTTCAGTTATTCCAAGTACCATGATTAGACGTAATCTAGGTACAAACCTTGCTTTCCTCTTTAAATTGTTTTAATCGATAAAAAATTAATTCGTACCATTAAAATAGAACACAGTAAGTCTGGTTAATTATTCTCAATGGACTACGGATTTATTCTTTTGAAATGACTCGAGAAATTTGAGTATCTTGCTTACCAGAATGATGTCCGCTGCTGGCAGAAACTCAACTTGGTGGGTAACATAAAGTGTAGTCTTGTCCTTGAGAATTCCCATCAAGCAATCCTGCCAAGTTAAAAGATAACTGGTCTTAAAAGGTTTTTTAATAGTTGAGAAAAGGTAGCCATAGGAATATAAAAAGTATAATTTTTAAGATTCATGATATAAACTTATTCTCTGGTATGCTGCCCCCACACCTTTCCTCCTCAAGGACACCAAGTCAGAATCTACATTATTTACCTCGAAGAGCTGTGTGCCTGTATGAGCATCCACGGCACTGAATGGGTCATCAAGTAAATATATATCAGCATCCTGGTAGACTGCACGGGCAATTTGTATCCTTTGCTTCTGTCCTCCACTCATATTAATCCCTCTTTCTCCAATCTCTGTTAAATCACCACAAGAAAATAGCTCCAAGTCCTTTGTCAAAGCACATGCTTTAACTGTTCTGTCATATTTGTTATAGTCATAAGGATTCCCAAATAAAATGTTCTCCCTGATATTCCCTGTCAATATCCATGGCGACTGAGGAACATAAGCCTTTGTACCACTAATCTTTATGGTTCCTGACAATTTCTGTATTTCTCCTAGAATGCATGAAAGCAAGCTAGACTTGCCTGACCCTACAGTCCCACATATTGCCACCTTCATCCCTCTCTTCACTTTTAGTTGCACCCCATCAAGGGTTGGGTTGCCTGACTCAGGGTCCCAGCTGAATTTTCCATTATCAATTTCCACTTCAAACTCTGTTTGATCTTTGGGAACGTACTTAATGGCATCCTGCTGTATTTCTTCTTCCTGGAGGTAGGAAGCAACTCTATCTGCGGAAACTTTCCCCTGTGCTATAACTGAGAGTAGATCAGGTAAATTGAATATAGGGTCTTGTAACATTCGGAAAGTAGCCAGTGCAGACAATACTCTGCCAGCTGTGAGTTGAATCCCCATCAGCATACACGCCCCAAAAGTTACTACAGAGATAAACGTTGGTGATCCCCAGAAAATGAAAGCTGAAATTGCTGCCAATCTTAGTGATTTCCATAACCATTCATACTCTATCTTCCTCAAACTCTTTAGCTTCTGGAGGAACTGACTGTCCCATGCTTGAAGTTTTATAGTCTTCATGTTTCGCAGAACTTCTGCAGTAGCCTTCATCCTGTTATCCTTCGCATCCATGATCTTAGATTGGTACCTTTTCTGGATTCTTGTGATAGGTATGTTGCAAGACATGACTATTAAAGTTGCAGCTAATGCAGCTAACGACCCCAAACCTAGACTCGTGTGCAAAATGCAGATTGCTAATGAAATTTGTATAGGCAACATCCATATAATATTTAAGTACCAGATGAAGTCTGTGATTCTTTGGATATCTACACTCATATAGTTGATGATCTCTCCACTCGTGTGGCTTTGCCGAGACTGACTGGACAAAACTAGGCCCTTCTTGTATATATGAGATATTAGAGCAGCTCTGAGCCGAAGACCTAACTGGCGGGCTCCAAAGATCCATTGCCTTTGTGCTATTGTCTCAACCATCTTGGCACCTAGAAAGGCTAGTGCAAGAAGGTATCCACTTTCTAAGTTCCTGGTTTTTTTCTCAGCTAGGAAGCTAACAAAGTCATCAATCAGATATGGACCAACATATGATGCTCCTGCACTTATTACTGCAAACAATGCATTAATTGCTGCCTTTTTCCTGATGAACAGAAATATTGCTTTGTATATAGAAGGGTTTGCCGCACCATCTTTCTCCCTAATTTGTTTTAGATTCTGGTCAAAGGCAAAGGAGACAAATTCAGCAGAGTCCTTAACATCAACGTCTGGGATCTCATCCTGTTCTAGGGGTTTCTTGACCCCTACAGAGAACAATGGATTGAGCCAAGAAAAGGTAATGAGTTGAAGAAGAGTTGCTCTTCCATATGGGGATTCCCTTTCCTGTTTCGAATGTTTATCAGTTTTTCCTGTGAGAAGTGGCTCAGCAATGTTGTTGGAGTCAATAAAGACTAGACCCGTCTTCCCGCGGATTGATATAACCAGTAAGAGAAAGGATGCAAGGAGACCGATAAAGTCTGCATAATCTCGCATTTTAAGATGGCCATGTTCTGCAGTTCTTGAGTAGGTATCAAGAACTGTGCAGATAATGGACAACAAGAAGCTGCAAACCCACCATGCTCTTAGAATCCAAGGAAATCTAATGTGCCCTTTGTTTGGAATCTTGCATACTGCAATTAATGTTACTGCCCATGACATCAGTTGCATGATCTCTGATGAGTAAGCTTGAAGTATGGAGTTGCAATGGGTGTCATTCATACTATTTAGCAGCATCAGTAGCTTTATGAAATGAATGCTCAGCATTAAAGTGGAGCACACTATACTGGCTATATAACAAAAGCTGACTTTTGCACCAATGGGGTAATTTTTTGCCGCTTGATTTGCAACCTTCCTGCTGTGTTTGAGCATCAGAGCCACACTTTTTTGAACAAAATGAAGCAATGCGATTACAATGAAGCCAAGTTGCATAATTACGCTGACCTCCTCCCAGAAACAAGGTGATTTTAGGTGCATCCATGTCTCTGGGAACTGAAGAAACTTCGAGTCTGTCAGGCATCAGAAAATAGCGCCAGGTTAAGCAATGTTTTAGTAGAGGCTAGCTATTGCTTGTAAATATGACGGCAAATAAGTGCATATTGCTGCCTCTAGCATGACGTTATGTTTTGAAAGCCCATCATATGACATTGCCATTTGCTATATATTCCGGTGAATATTGAGGACAATTCGTAATGAACGTATAATCTTTTTTTTTTTTGGGAAAATTAGCGTACGTATAATCCATTCAGTAGAAACGTTTTTATCTGTCCCATCCTTTCTTAGGGAAAAGAAATGCAGTAGGGAAAATAAGAGCCGGGAAAAGGGAGAATGGGTGTTTGATGGAGTGTTGAAAGCCTGGTTGTGGGCTCATAAACAACTTACAAAGAAGTTTTAGTTTGTCATCAAGGAAGACGTGTGTTGATATATTCTAATATTGCCACTAAACAGTTTATAATTAACAAGGCACTACTACTTCTTTAATGTGCATTAATTCTCTACTTTCATCCTTTTTTTTTTTTTTTGTCTTTTTCCAGGTACATTAAAAGAAGTAGCGAAAAAGCGCTGAAACCACTAGGGAAAGATAATCAATATGGAGAAGTTTGAGTTAAGAAGGCAAAACAAAATTTTCATATTGCAAAGAATGAAGTAATCTAACCAAGTCCAACAAGACACAGCCAATATTACGCATAGGAATTGCAGTAATCCATCAATAATAAGAAGAAAATACCAAGAAACTCAACTCAGGAAAACCATAGTGCATGGCGGCCTAAATTTCATGTCCTTGCTTCGACCGTGATAACATCACAAACTAAGTTTGGGTATTAAGGCCAATAATTATTGGATGCAAATTATTAAGATAAGTTTTAATCTTTGGGTTGGAGTGCATGTATCTGCGCATGCCTCCATGCAACTATATATATATATATCTAAGGAGTAGGAAGAAATGAAGGAAAAGTGACGAAAAAGATATATATATAGACTTACTTGTTGCAATGAATGAAGTGAACACGTCCATGGTTCCTTGTTCCCTTTCTAGCTTGAAACCTCCAAAGTGGCCCTTGAGCTTTGTATCTGATAAATGAATTCCATGGTGTGAGCGCAGGATGAGAGGGTTGAAAGAGCAGGTTAATGCATGTCTAAGAGATGATATTGAGTTTGAGGTGTCGACAAAGAAGATGTAATAAAATGGGGAGAGATTAAATTAAAGATTCGGAGAGCACAAGAATGTATATATAGCTATATTTGTGTAAGTAAACAAGAGGAAATTTTATTTGTTTATGTAACGAAGGTGGGGATACCACTTGATGGCTTGGCGACGGCGGTTCTTTGGCTGGTTGGTTAAACTCATGCTGATGTTTTCTAGTGACATGATTGGAAAGCATGTGGGAGAAGCATGGGAAGCTGAGTGATTCCTCCCAAACAGAAAAGTTGAATAAAGTCGAAGCGAGCCCCCACTAGGAGTGAATAAGATTGGTGCTTCAATTATTTGTGTTGCCTTTTTCGTGGTGGAGAATCCTTCGAAATCAGCAGTCTGGATTTATGTCTTGTTTTGTCATTTCGTGATAAGATATAATTATAGTGAGTTTAAATCCTATCATGAATTGGTAATCCACTAGTTGTGCTTTAATTAACTTGACTTGTATTTCAATTTCGACCCTTTGTTATACGTCTATATATATGTGCTCTCGTTTCAGGTGGATATATCTGGAATGAAAGACTTGGCGTTAGTTGATGTCAAATGGAATTAGGAGTCTTAGCAAGGGATATTCTTTATTTCATGCCTCGATCTTGATCTTGTGACGCCAGAGTGATTAAAGCAAATTAAGAGTGCTGATTAATTATGATGCCTTAATAATAAAATTGCTGATGATTCTGATGTGAACCAACTAGTCAAGATGGATGGGATGTCTACTGGCCGGCACAGCCACTGCCACTGGCAGTTGATATCAAGGCAAGTCTCTTCAATCCTAATCCTCATGTTACCGCTAGTCTTAACCTAAACTTAGGGCCGCAAATATTCTTATTGTAAAGACTGGAACACACCAGACGCCATCTACCTTTCTCAGCATTTCAAGTGGAGTGAGCTCCACCTGTCCTTGTCGTCTCTGCATATAATTATGGGGAAATAGTATATTCTACTTTCAAACTATTTAATATTAATTAATTAATTAAAGGTTTCTTAGCTACGAAATTTAGGGTCGCTAATTAATAATTAAGAAATTAGCAATGAGAATGATTACATAGATGTTGTGCCGGAAATTAATGACCACATGTGAGGAATAATTTAATCCACGAGCATGAACAAGGTATTTTTCTTAATTAGAGCCACACCAACACTTAATTAATACTATACTCATAAACAAAACATAAATGGAAACTTAGGGAAGGCAACATTTCGTGGGTAGGCATATGGACGCATGTTTGTTTTATTTTATGCACTATGTATTAAAGCAGGCACTAGGCAATAGGCATGGTCTGCTACATTAACTAAACTGAACTTTACAGAATGATAGATAACTTATTTTAATTGTCTTGTGGAACTATTCTCTGACAGATGCATGCCTGATTTTTCAATATACGACTCATCCCATTATTAAACAATATGAATTCCATCCCAATCCATGTTAATTTCACTATATTAATACAGAGATGTATGACTGTTCATAAGGACAGCAACAGGTCATATTAATTGTCTTCCCTCAAATTCAAAACCATGCGCCTACTTCCCTCTCTTTTCTTGATACGCAACTAATTGATTGAAATTCAACCGTCCATATCATATGCACCTACCTTGAGTCTACTTAATTATTATGGGGCTCAACAACTTGTCAAGCTTAAATCACATCCTATTAACATCCCGCATAAATTAAGTATCATAATTTCATCCGTTCAAATTTTTTATATTTTCATTAAGATCACATTGATATATTTTTAAAATAAAATAAATTATGTATTTCAAAGTGAAAAAAAATCTTACCTTTTCAATGTAAAAGGTTGTCTATTGACAAAGTAACCATTGGAAAGACAATTCAACTGAAAGCTTATATCACATTACGTGATTATGAGATTGTGGGTGATCTTTCACATGAAAAATTATATAACTTAATAGAGTGATATTTGAAAAAATATCCCCAAATCTAAAAAGTTACGAGGCAATTGAAAAATATCATTATTCGGAAGTTTTGATATCAAAATTTATCTTATCATATTGTAGCTCAAAGATATCTTATGATATAAATAGTTGTTTTTTCATAATGTTATTATTGGAATAAGACTGTTAACCAAAACTATGTCTTGTAACATGCAAAGGTATATTTTAGACATAAATATACCTCTTAATGAAAGGGTTGTTTTCTTAAAGAAGAACATTTACAAAGTCTATATAAAAAACTTGTTGTCAACTATTTTAATACATAAGAAAAAAACAAGGCAAGAGCAAAAAAATAAAAGCAAAATAAATCTTATGATATGAAAAAGTCTTGAACACTTTGAGTTCTTACCATCGACCAAAGGTATCTAAAGTTTTATAATCTACTTGTTACAAAAAGCAAGCTCTAAGACTAAACAATTTTTATTGTTTTATATATATAAAAATCCACTTTCAGTTATTTGTTGGAAAGTTTATTTAAGAAATAATATCATATAAAAAATTTACAATAAAAAAGATATAAGTATATTCAACTTGCATTTTAATACATAGATAATTTTAAAAATTAATATTACATTTTCAATAAAATACTTACAAATTAAACACTGTAATGTTATCTTATCAACATTTTAATCACACTTTTCTTAATATACCAAACGTTACTAAATTATCTAATTAGTAATAATATTTTTTACAATCATATTATTTGTAATTGCATTGATGTGACTACATTGTAACACACCAAATGCAACTTTAGATCGAATTAAAATGGGCTTAAAAGATTGCTTCGGTTAAAAAGACACATTATTAACCCAATGCTAATCTTAATAAAATATTGAGGCCGAATAAAATGTGGACATTTGAAGGCCATTTGAGTCCAAGTCCCAACCAAAATAGGCTTTCAAGATTGATTTGAGCAGCCCATTAAAGAATATCCATAATCCATGCACATCCCACTGAGCACAAAAGCTAATCAAATGATATGCTCACTTCTCTTACTGTTTTACATATCATCATCATCATCACCATCATAGATAAAATATGAATATCTGCAGCATAATACGATCAAAATATAATTTTATATACACCGTTCAAATATACATATGAACAAATTCCCATCGGAAGGGGCTAATTTTACAATGATCTTATCTGAGAGCACCTCTTAAGTACCGCTTTGTGGTTGATATCCTTCTTCGACATATTCATAACGCCTGACTGCTCATCAACTTTGTCAATAAGAAGCTTAAGCATTGGAACCTTCGAAAGGGTTCTGCACGACCCCACCATGATCAACTTTTTCTGTACAGTACAGTGAATCATAAACCAGGACTTGTCTGTAAGCCTGTTTAGCTTAATTTTTTTTAACTTAAAAATTATTAAGAAGAAAAATAATAATTTTTAAAATTAAGTTAAAACTGTTTGATAAAATAAATTATATATTTTAATTTTAGTTAAAATTACTATAAAAAATATTCATGTCACATTTAATCATCTAATAAACCAATACGAAATAAATTTACTTCGAACTTATATACGATTTCAAATATTAAAATAAAAAAAAACCATACAAAAACAAAACAAGTCTCAAACAGGTATTATAACCAACTCTTTCTTCCACTATGCTGTATTAACAGATGAATTTAACTCAGAAAACTGTGATAAAAGCTACCTTGGCTCGTGTTAGAGCAACATTAATCCTATGCCAGTCTGCAAGCAGTGAAGAAGAGCATTTTCTAGGATTCTCATTAGACCTAACAAAGGACACCAGTATGCAGTCCTTGTCTCTTCCCTGTATTATGGTAAATTACAACAGGGAATGACACACTAGTTAGTCCATAGAAACTTTTCATGCAATTCCATGCTCAAGAAGATGAAGAATAACACAGGAAAGAAAAAAAAGGCTTTTAGCCTAACCTGGTATTTATCAATAGTATGCGTCTCCACAGATGCTATGCAAGCATGTCTGATGAGATTCGCCTGAGAGTTATAAGGGGTAATGATGCCAATATCTTTTGCTTCAATTCCATTGTTAACTAATCCATCCGTTATCTATGTTATACATAAAAGAAGTAGATGTCTTGCATAAAGTTGCATACTGGTCACATCAACAACACAAGAATTGCAGAAAAGCATTTCAGAGTCAAATGAGGATCTTACCTCTGCAATTATATAAGCTTCCATTGGATTATTCACAGTTTTATGGTCTCTAGCCTCGAAAGCAGGCAACAAATCTAAGTCATGGAAAACACTCTGGTAAGAGTTCAAGACATACAAGTATACAACATATCATATATAAAAGATAATAATTTTCAAACCTGTGTTAACAAAAATGACTGGCCTGCCTGGATTTAGAACCTGCAACCATGACTAAGTGTAAGTTTTAAATATCCTATCTAAATAAGTTTTGAAAGGAAAATGCTAATTTAAGTATCACAAACAAGAAGATTGAGAAATCACTCTTACAGCTTTTAGCCAAGATGAACAAGAAGCGTTTGGTCTTGAAAATTTGAGTTTGGCATTAGCTACTTCAGGGGAACCACAACGCAATCGATCACCATATACCAATGCATTTGAAAGTCCCATAATGCTTTCACACATACGATACTATAGAAAAATAATTTCATAAATTCATGCAATAGAAAAGTGCCAAAAGAAAGAATTGAAATATATAAATTTTGGTTGTCTCTAGAGGAAACCTGGCTTTGTAGTGGTGAAATTGCATGTGGATGTGCTTCTGATAGTATGCAAAACAAACTTATTCCCATTCCATTCTCTCGAGCCTCTGCACTCTGGAAATCAATCAGCATTGCAATGTTAAAGAGCTTCAGGTCCTGCCACGTAAGTTAAATAGCTAGAACTAATGATGCATGCATACATGCCTGAACCAGAGGAGGCAATTGGTAGTGATCTCCAACTAGCACAAATGTAGAAGCAAACATCAACGGTCCCAGTGATACCTGATAGGGCCATAAATATTTCATTAACTAAGCAGGAAATTAACAAAACATTTGACTTTCAGCATATACAAAATATACTAAACAACATGACAACATCCTCACATAATCAAATATTAAAATGTGCATTGGGTATACTTTTCTGGGCAGCAAAAGCTCAAAAAATAGATTCCTCAGCATGTAACTTTAGGATTTATTTTCAATTATTTTAGCCTTTCTTTTGTGCTTTTTTTTCCCAGTTTCACCTGCATTTTTTTTTTAAAAAATATCAACTAAAGACTTCTGTTTCTAACTCCATTCTTTACTTTTCTTGCCCCTTTCTCTCAAATTCTAGAGGTCTACAATCTAGATATAGTATCAGTGAACATGATTCATAATTTAAGTGCATAATTGCACTTTCACCATACAGAAATCATGAATGTTAGATTATCAAAATGCATAAACTTGAAGTAATACAAACCGGGAGAGTTGTCTGTCCAGCTTCATCTATAATGCAAACATCAAATTTCTTTCCAGAGAGGAATGGACTAGTGATGCCCAAGCAAGTGACGGCAACAACTTTGACTTTGTCAAATTTCACTTTAATTTCTTCAATGCTACTTAGGTTCATTCCTGTCAGAAACAACTTATTACATGAAGTAAATATCAAGTAACATGCTGATTGCAAATCGTTAATGACATACTCTCCTACCTGAAAAACAATGCCCCTTAATTTCCTCATGCACAGATTCATGTCTTCCAATGCGTACAAAATCAATGCTCTGCATTTTTTTTAATTTCAATAAGGAAAAAAAGAGAAATAACTCAGAAAATTTGCTGATTCATCATATGTGAAATTCAAAGTTGATCCACCTAATTAGCCTTCAGTGACAACAGTAGAAACGGATGACAAGAGAAGTTAGTGTCTAGAAAAATCTTGGAGAAGTAGCGATAATGTCAAGCATCACATTGCAATGCTTACAAAATGAAATCGTATTTTGAGACTTTTTAAATGGCAATGTAAATGAAAAAGGAAATAATAAGATAGAAGATGACTCAATTTAAACAGTGAGGAATAGAATATTTCCTACAACTTCAACATGATATATACATTAAAAAGTACCTTAATCACACTTACACAAAGGAAAAGAATGTATATATGTATGAATGAGTTTGTACAATCCCTGTTATCACATCTGTTTTCTTGGAGTCATAGCAGTTTTCTTCCTCTAAACCATTTTTCTTACATGCAGACACACCTAATATGCTAACTTACCCATTTCACCATCTTGTATAGCTATGCTATACGCATATTGATTTTGCAACTTAAGGAGTTCTGCATGCTGGAATTACGTGCACCAATAAATTGAAATGACTATGCAAGAAAGCTAACACCTCGAAACATAACAAGACAATTTGAGAATAAAGATGACCTGAGATTTTAATTTGATGAGTAAATTATCAACTGCGGAGTTTGTGTAGGATGTAAGCAAAATGGATGCACCTCTCATCAACAAGGCTTTTACAGCATGTACCATTGTAGATGTCTTGCCCGTTCCAGGCATTCCTAGAATTAGAGCATAATCCTTTGCTGTAAGTATCTGAAAAAGGAAAAATGGATTTGCAGAATAAGTAACAACGCATTTTCTTTAGAAAATGTTAGGTCAACTGGGAATGTTTCTTTTTGAGAGATAAAACAGGTAAAAAGTCATGTTAACCGGGAAGTGGAAACCTTGAGAATAGCTCTACGCTGATCATCATTTAAGCTCTTCTCTGACCACACATAAGATATTGCTGGATCTTGGCTGAATATGCATCCACTGTCAAATCTAGGAGCCTGCAGTAGGCAAAGCAACATACATAGAAAGATAAATAAAAAAAAAAAAGACATTACATTATGCAAAAAGCTATATAGAAAACAATATGAGAGAGCAAGAAGCATTCACCGCAAGGTCAACAATCATCTTCCTGAGATGAGAACTTTGCTCATTTTGTAGAAAAATTTGAATAAGGTTGAACCTTCAATGATAACAAGGAAACATAATGAACATAAACAAAGAATATTTCTTATCTCTTGACAGTCCAGATGCCACAAGAGAATAGAAGAAAATAATAAAAATGGTCAAAATTTAACTATAATGCAGAAATTACCGCATAATGGAAAATGAGGTCATGACTTCATCCTTGTCAATCCGCCAGACCTCCTGAAATAGTTTCTCCGTCATTGAAGACAAATTACCCCCAGGTAGCCTTAAACACTTAGAAAAAGAAACCTGACTTCCACCAAAGCAAGACAATCTAAAAGCGTTAGACCAGTTTGAATCTGATTGTTTAAGGATGGTTAACATTAATTTCTGAGCCACTTTAGCATGCATCCTATGACATCTTGTAGATGATGTTACTGCTAATAATCCAATTCCATAGTAGTAGCACAGGAAACTTTAAGCTTACAGAAACACGGACAGGACTGATTTCCACAATGACCCCACTTGCTACAATTTGATGACCAGATTCCGTGCTAAGTATCTAACAACCAGAAATCAAATTACAAATAAATATTGTTGGCAATGAGAATTTGGATGCAACATCATGAAAAACAAAATTTACGAAAGAAACTGCTCATCACCAGTATTACGAAAAAGAAGAAATGGTTCATGATGTTTCTTAACAAGCTCTAGTCAAAGACAACCAAAGTGTAGCAGAAGAGTGTGGACAGTGTTTCAGATTTTCATGGAATCAGAGCAACAAGAACGTACAACAGAAAATTAAAACTATACAACCTCCCAAAAAACGCAAACATGATGCATTGCAGATGCATAACAATCATTTTAGATTCACTGCAAGATTTTAAGGCATACAACTTAAGGCAGAACAACTAAAAGATACATTAAGATAGGAATGATCAAGCAGAAGAAATGCAAGAAATACCTCAATATTAATTCTTTAAGTTGGAATTATAGTGTAAATAAAGATGAAAATGGATTATTAATGTGATGAGATATTTAATTGGAAAAATTTGAAAGAGAAATAGTTTTAGTAACATCTTGGAAGCACATTAAAGAGAAACCTGAATGAAAATAGTAATTAAATCTTAATAAGCACTGCTTAACAAAAAAAAATCTTAATGTTCACTTTGTGCCAAATGAGCAGTAGCATTCAGCTGCGTTTCTGTGATCTAAAGGCTTGTTAGACGAGTAATCATACCACATAATCTCCACATTTAAGTGTGCAATCCAAATCTTTGGTCAGAGAAGAGGCAGCACTAATAGGATTTCTATCAGATCCATTTAGATTGGAAGCAGGTGAATGTCGACACACAAAATGATAGATGAATCTATTTTCTTTGTGAGATTTCTGATGTGGAAGTTCATCAAGAACAAGAGAAGAAAGGCAACCAGTACAGTCGTCACTCTTCAGATTACGAGAATGCCAGAGATCTTTCTTTACAAGCTGGAATAGTGAAAAAAAAAAATTGTTCAAGGTGAAAAGCTTGATCAATTTATTATCTGTGCTGCTTTGGAGTAATCAAATCACCTGCATCTCTTTAGCTTCTAGGTCAATCAACCGATCCCAATGTCTGAGGAAAACACCATGAGCATTTGAAAAATGATGTACATGTGAATCAAATACATCACCTAATCCACTACTCTCTGTGTCACCACCAAGTGCCTGCAGCAATTAAACAAAATGGCCAATAATAAAAACAACTTGATACTCAGAGTGAGGAACTGCGGCTCATAGAACCATAAATGAAAATCTCGATTACGCTTTCTCCAAGGAATTTGACTTCCTCATGTGCAATATTTTGACAGGATAGCCGCAAAAGAACAGGAATCTACCTTATAGGGATAGCAAATTTACCTTATGATAGATGGTACAAACATCAAGATGGCGACAGCCTTTGCACATGCTTGGAATCTAGGATAGCAATATTAGTAGAATTTCTGTTGAGTATCAAGTAAAAACTTCTCTACCATCATATGGTTTTGATAATTCAGTAACAGGCATACCTGTAACATTGGGGGCAATTGTTGTGTTGTTAACGCCTTAAGAATATCATTTGCAAGCTCATTGCGACGCATGATTAACCCAACCAAGTCAGATCTTCGAACTACAATTCCCTACACAAACCATCAACAGATGCTTAGTGGCCTTGAAAAGTAGAGATCAATAGAGGACAGAGGGTAACTACAATTCCCTACACAAACCATCAACAGATGCTTCATGGCCTTGAAAATAGAGATCCAGAGGACAGAAGGTAGCTTACTTACTTGTGTCTGATCTGACTGGAGATAGTATAGAAGGCCAGAATCAATACATTTTAGGTACCTAAAAACAAGACGAGTAAAAAGTGAAGAAAAGAATCATTACTCAGCAACAACAACCCCACACCACTGCTGCACCCAAAACACACAGAAGGTAAAAAGAAAAGTAAAAGGAATAAGATGTAAATACCTTTCAGACATAAGGAGAGTGTACAAGATCACTTGGGCACAGTGTTCCATAGATGACTGCATTAATGACAAGGATAGGTCAAGGACAATGAGGTCAAGAAAGGGGTTTGGAAAATGCCATGTGCATGTTTCAAGATATGATCCCAATATAATTGCTTCCTTTTATTACTTGCCTGGCCCTTAGGCATTTTTCCAGTTTTAAACTCTAGAGGCATAATCTTCTCGTTGTCTTCTTTTCCACCTGACTCAATCTTCACTCTGACTGAAACATCGATCATTCCTTTCAAACCATACTTTGGGGCCCATGCCATTTCCTCAATATCAATCACCTACAATTAGAATGAAATCAATACATATAAAAATACTTACTTCTTCACATGAAAACTTATAATGACCAAACACTATCAGTTCATTTTATGAGTTCAGATTTAGTATAAAAGAAAAAATCTAGGAGAGTTGGACTCAGCCAGTGCAACTAAAGACAAGCCAAACAAAAAAAAATGCAAAAATAGGTGAAAATGCACACATATCTTCAACATTGAGTTGTGACCATATTTTGAATCCAGGAAAGTTTTCAGGATACTGTAGTGCGAATGCATGAATACATAGGTATGATTCTCATCTAAATATCGACAATATCCAAGAGCATGCATATCCAAAAAAAGGCTGTAGTCAATGCAAAGATGCATATAATGCATAGGAATCATGTATAAGAAAGGCTGAAGGAGATGCTAACCTCGAAAATATTAACCTTTTTTGGCCCATTATCAGATCCAAAATCTACAGTGGGGACTTTTGGGTCCTGCCAAAAGTTAAATTTACTCAACAATAGAAAGTTATCATACAGTAATCATCTGATATGCATACAAAGAGATTTTATATAGTTAATTACAGGATGCAATTGTCTCTTAAATTCTAAGGTGCCTGGTACATCAACCTCCAACAAAGAGAAATGTATCTGTGACATATATATTGCACCTTACAATCACCCCAGCCACCCTTCAGCCGGGAGGTCACTGACCCACATGATGACGAAGCCAGCCTTCAGGCTTGTGCATTTAGATGCAGGATCCTCAAAGCCTATATGACTAAGTGTGTAGAAGAACACAAGGCAATTAACAAGAAACAAGTAACAATAATGAGAAAATATCAGCGCACCTCTGAATCTTTGAAGAGGACAATCCAATTTACTAGTTTTGGAATAGCTTCAGTCAAGGTTTTATATATTTCATTTTCATTTACTGCAATTAAGCATTAAAAAAAATAGAATCAGGATTCAGATAATGATCCCTAAGATCTACTGCTAACATGTCATTGAAACATTATCAAAAACTTAACAAAATGTGGATAAGATTTTACAAGTCCAATGGACTGATGAACCTAGATGATCTTGCCAGCGAGAAATTGGAAAATGGTAAAGGAACATTTATATAAATCTCCACCTCCACATGCATACAAGCTCTCCATGTTCTTCTGTAGCACTAGTCTTGCATATTCTTCCAAAAAGTGTATTGTAGGGGCCTCCTTCACAAGTCCTGCCTGTAAAATAAAAGAAAAGTGATATGCCTATAGATAAAATCTAAAAGCTAGTTATTTATAGGGGGAAATTAATATGAAGTATTGGACAATTTAATAAGATAATATGATAGCTTTTCCGATCCCAAGACCTGAAAAATTTGGTGGAGCAAGGTGCCGATAAGAGCTGCAGTTGAATGCTCATTGCATCGTAATCTCTCATCTAGGACAGTTCGCCTTGGGCAACTGAAACTAGCTGCAACCTAAATTGTTTTTGATTTATTAGAAAAGAAACAATTTGGTTTTAAATACCCACATGCGTCTACTCAACCAAAATTAATATAACAAGGGTAGCTGAGTGCAGCCATGATTACAAAATCCATAAGAATACATGTCACATGAAAATGCATAAAATTAAAATTTGAATAAGTGGAGGACACTTACCCGAGTTCCAGAGACCAGAATATCTGGATGAAGAATAAGAAAATTATTTTCATGATCAACATTACACTTTCCCTCATCATCAAATTCACCAATGACATTCACAGTGTCTCCTGGGGCAACAACAGTATAAGACCTGAGGTAATTGTTTCAAGGAAAAGTGAGAACATAACCTCCCCAGTGGCAACCAATCAAGGAATGTGAAAGCCAGAACCAAAAATTCTTTAAAATTTTCATCAGAAGATCAAGAGCATATGACCATTATAGCAAAAACACTGATGAAGAACCATGCAAAATGCCACTAGAGATGGGTCAATAAGCATGTAGAGCAGCCACTTGACATTATTGAACATTAGTAAAACCCTAGCACTCTCTAGCCTTATTACATCTACATCAAAGTTTTATTCGACAATTCTATTAATAAAGCTGGAAAAAAAAGTGGGCATGATCTGAAAAGTGCATTTCTGAACATCGCTCAGGTAAATATCGAGAAATTATTGAAAGTAAACTGATTTTGAAATAATGTCAAAATTATTGAATAGTTGATAGCACATTCATTGAACTACATACCACTCTTCCCACAAATAAACGGCGCGCTCTTCCCCACATTTCTCATTTACCAAGCGAAGAACCTGAGAAGCAATGTCAATAATCCCCTTCACAGTCCAATGAAGCATTAAGTGGTTTGTGATTATGGCACAGTAAAAACCTTATATGGGCATTGTAAACCAACAGACTCAGAAAAAGTTCGCTTTTCAGATACCTTCAGCAGAGATATAGTTGCAAAAAAATCAGTATCCAAGAATATATTGTT
The DNA here is from genome assembly GCF_000208745.1 of Theobroma cacao. NCBI lineage: Eukaryota > Viridiplantae > Streptophyta > Magnoliopsida > Malvales > Malvaceae > Theobroma > Theobroma cacao. The sequence goes on from NC_030859.1 coordinate 103,238, forward strand.
TCCTTCATAAAAGGTTACTTAAAAAGAAAAAAGAAGGGAAAAAAAGGCATACCTCCAACACTAGGAAATAACCATTAGAAGATGTTTCACTGACTTCGTGTGGTGGGCCCATTCCAGCTCCTTTTACTACTGAATCAGCTATTACAGGCATTTCGTTGGGCTGTCCATCTTGGGCGTCAGATGAATATGGCTCTGATTCAGTGGAAACAAAATCCTCAACAGAAATGACATCTTCTACTTGATCTAGAAGTGCAAGCAATGCCTATAAGAGAAAATAGACAAATGAAGATGAACAACAATAAAAACAGGAAGATAATTGAATGCTAAAGGTTAAAAGGAATAGGTAATTTAAGTAGTGTGGAAACTTTTTTGATAATCTATGCAACAACATAATGTATACCTAAAATGTAGCAGTAAATAAACTTCCATTTTTGTTATATAACAATCAGATGTGAAAGCAAGGTACGGAAGTATGTTAAGATAAAGATATGAACATTGAGAAAGCATTTTAAAGTGAAACCTTTTTGTGCTGCCTCAAACCCAACTGGTCAGATGTAATACCATTAGTAAGCTGCATTTCAGTTAAGGCGTAAGTCAGAGAGAAGACAAATTACAGAACCAGCATTTCTAAGAAAATTCAAAAAAAAAAAATGCAGGTAGTATGACCTTCAGTCACTTTCCATTTGAAGAGGACTAGTTTTGGTCCAAAACCAAAGAGGAAACAGGAAAAAAAAATAAAGAAAAGCGTTACTATGAAACCAATTACTACTAATTACCTTATCAGGACAATATGGTAGCGATGGTGGAGTGCGGAATGGACTCTGTCTACTTGCTAAAGAAGTTTTCTCATCAGCAATTCTCTCACTGACCTCTGTATCCTGAAATGGGTTCGCTCTTTTTAACCCAACCCTGTTGTCTGAAACCAAAGATTTTTTATCAGCTTTGGGAGAAGGCGAAGAAAGCCACTTGTCAACCTTAGCAGACATATTTAGACCCTGCAAAGTGCAGTGCATCGATTTGTTATTAATTCAACAAAAAAAAAAGGCATTTGATAGAAACCAAAAAAAAAAAACATGCCTTGTTTTGGGAGCATTGGTTTATGCTGAAAGAGTCGTGCTTCGAGGAATCAGCCAATACAGGCATGTGCTTTGAGAGTGCTTGAAGCCGTTCGTTGACCGGAGATATCTTCCATGTCACCACATCCCCTCCATCATCTTGGCTCTGCTTTATCAACTACAATTCCAATTCTGCCCGTTAGTTTAATAGACTACGAAGAAAGAAATGGAAAAAGGAGGGAAAAAAAGCTGAGAATTTGTTTACCATTCCAGGGGAAAAATTGAAGCGCTTCAGAGACGTAGACTTGGAGACTGAAGGCGACACCTCAACATTAACATCAATGGCAGGTGGCTTATCGGCAGAGGAATCAGAATCGATTTTAGGGTTTTGCGACGCAGAATGAGAGACGACAGCGCTGCTAGCGGCTTCAAGTGGTAAAGGCAAAGCAGCTGCATTGGCGTTGGAAGAGGATAAAGGGTTATGGTCTGGGATAGGAGACTTAGGGGCTGCTGAAAGGAGGGCGTTGGGAGGAGAAGATGGGTGGTTGTGGGTAGCTACAAGGGCGTTTTGAGTATGGCGTTCGAAGAAATGTTGGATGCCGAACTTGGACGGTTGAGATTGTTGATTTGAAACGTTGGGCTTCTTGGATGAGGAAGAAGAGTTAATCTTTCTTCTGGGAGGCATTTTGGGCTGATAGGCAGAAGCAAGCTTTCCAACTCAGTTAGCGCTGGCAGCAGCATAGTGAGAGACAGAGAGATATAGGGGTGGGACGAACACAACCATTTTCCCGCCAAAGCAGTTATTTTTGGTTTTTCTCGCGTTGAATAAGAATTGATATTGGTCCGGCCCATTACAACAAACCCAAACTAAACATCCCCTAGGCCATCTACCTCTTGTTTGTTTTTTAATCTTGTCACCTGGAAAGGAAATGAGACGAATTGTCTGGTATGGTATAGATTAAATTCATTCTATTTTCCAAACACTTTCTAAACCTTTCCATCGGAGTTTTGGTCACATGACAACAAACCTTATTAATTTTGAAAAATCATAAAAAGTAACAATTCTATCAATTTCAGACAATCAAACAAACAACAAACTCTGAGAAACAGGCTATGGCCTAGGTAGGCAGGCCCCAACCTCTCAAGGAGAAGAAATGTAGGAAGTTGGGGAAGATCATAGTATGTTGGCAGAAGCCATAATGGAATTATTACTTGTAGCCAATTTCTCACGACTGCCCCGAAAAAGAATGCTGCTTCCCCATGCCTGACTGACCCTACTGTTGTGACTTCTGTGGATATATAATGCGATCAAGAGGATCCCATGTACTCTACGTGACAAGCCACATGTAGAAGGCTGTCCAGAGCGTGAGAGAGAATGCCGCCACCACATAATTCCAAAGCATAAGTACAGAAAATTCCCTCTCACCGCTTCCTAGCATCTGGCTTATTGTACCTGCATATGTTAATGTGCCAAACATCAATAAACCAACAATTCCATTATATATTTACCACAATTGTTAGGCCATCTCACCACTTTTTCACACACACATACACACAATGACAATGGTTTTCTTTGTGTGGCACTTGTTATCTCCAAGGCCCTTGAAAAGCTATCTGATAAAAGTCACCTCTTTTAAGCCTCAATATTGGTTTATACAACATAGAACTAGCAGAGAAAACTATCATTAAGTCTTTACCTATGTTCACTGCGGGTGGAATGGCATACTGTAGCAGAGGAGTGAACTGATAAAACGAGTCCGACTCCACTACACCTATATAGCTCGCAGCTTTTACAACAAGAATGCCAGATGCAGGCAAAAGAATAGTCCTTATCACGATAATGCCCACAATAAGAGATGCCCCTACTCCTGATCCTCTCAACCCTGGAGGGGGTAAGTTAGGTAGACTCGTAGTTATTCAGATTCAGAAAGAGCGATTAATATATATAGAAGCTATGCCCTTATGGTACACAAGAGCTTGAATAATACCTGCTTAGCAAATTACCTTTTAGAAGATTTGCTCCCACTATCAGGGTAATGGAAGGGATTCCTGCCTCTCTACACATCAGATAATGAATATAGAAACAACCAAATTATTGACGGATGTACTGCATCAAAGAGTACATTAAGACTATATATTCCAACTATCTTTGTTCTCTACACAATATTGTCTAAATTACATACTGTAGTTATTAAAATACTTAGCCAATGCTACACAATATTGTTCGATGAGTATGCCAGGAGAAAATTAAACGAGCATTGGCAACATAGACACACAGAGAGAGGCAGATATGTCCACCTGCATGCATACGCTATGGCACATGCACGAGTACTCAAATAGAGGGAGAGATAGAAAGGACCAACGGACAATGATAGAGGCCTTGGAAGCAAAACAGTGTATTTGTCGGGATTTGTACGTACCCTATCAATTCTGTGGAACTGTAGATGACATGTAGCGCAGCACTATCACCAATCAGTGCCTTTCGAATTGGAGAGACTATTCCGATAATAAACCCAACAATCTACAAAAGAAAGCACCAAACTCTTTTAAGTTTCCTCCGTAGCATGAGCAAAATGCAGACAAGAAGCGGTTAATACAGCACTTTATTTCACCCTGCCAAAACCGACAAGTAAATTTTGAAGTCGGAACCTCTATATATTACTGTACTCATAGTCATTGCCACCATGACAAATTAGGTAATACTACATAGAATCTTTTTGTCTCCTTTCCCCTCCAAGGCTCCATCATTTGTCTAATCTGTCTTTAAGTTTGCAAAGGTCAAAGCAGCTATATGTACATATTGTTAAGCAAGGTAATAGGTCTACTAAAAGTACTCTACATGTTGGGTTTATAATACCAGTTAGAAGTATTGACCAGTTTCCAATAATACCATTGTTAGGAAATTCAAGAAAAGTTGATCGCTAAACCAAATGACTGCAGTGCCAAAATGAAATGGACAGATATTGCTACCTAAACTGAATTAAATGCCAGATATTGCTATCTATACTGAATTAAATGCTTCTTTCTTCAGTGCATTTTACTAAATAAGCACTTACACAAGGTACGTAGGGAAGAAGGAAATTAGTTTCTTCCTTAATTAACAGCATGGAAATGCGACTTTCACACAAGATAAGCAAGGCAAATGAAATGAGCATATACCGCTGCAATTGTAGATGGTGCAAAAATCATCTTCAAGCTCTTGCTTCTAATAACGGCCATAAAACATTGCTTCATCTTTCCAAAAGTTGAAATCTAAGAAACCATCATGAGAAAAATGTTATTTCGATAAAGCAAAAACCTCAAGCATCCGTTCCACCATTCTCCAAAACAAAAGAAGAACATCGCCTTACCCTTAGTAAAGGAAGATTATATATATGTACAGGTTCACCATATATATACACACGTCCTAGACTCCAAAAAAATCTAGTTTAGACTTTAGACAAGATCTCTCTGTAAACAGAATTCATAGAGACTAAAGGGGCTACCTTCAGAAGAATATAAGAAATCCAAGTTACTGGGTTAACAAAGTTATAAAAGAACATGAATAAATGACTAACAGAATACATGACACAACTGATGATCATGCACAGAGTTAGAATAACTCTTAATTCCAATATTAGTCATATGAACAGAGTTAGAAATCAGATATTCCTTCTGGTTTCTAATGGTTCAGATCATATTCATTGCTATTTGCTACCAATAATCTCTTTATAGCTTCTTGAGAAAAAAATGTTAAATCGGAGGGGAAGGGGATGGCAAATGTAATGGAAATTGAATAATTGTATTCAAAGCGAAAGTGGAGTAGTAAACCTTCTCTTTCCCCTCATCCCCAATTTGAGGCAAGTCAACTTGATATATGCTGTGGCTAGGGCATCCATTTGAAGAAAGTAAAGGTTCTGTGAAAGTCTCTGAGAGTATTTCTGTGGTTTCTCCAGATGACTTTACGGTGATTGTACAGTCATTTGTCTTGATTTCTTCAACGTCACAGTTTGCAGACACCCGCATAATAAAGTACAAAATAGACCAGACATATATTGCTTGTATCTGTATTATTAGCAATAAAATTACATGCTCATTACTATATATAGCCGCAAGAAAAACTAAAGGAGTTTAAAAAATGCAGAACTGATATATAGCTGCCTCGAAATTATTTAAGGGAAAGGAATGTGTCCTAAAAAAAATTTGACAGCAAGACAATTCATTCAAAGTTACTCGATGAGAAATCAAAAGATGCACTACATAATGCCCCTTATTCTACTAAGCAGTAGACAAGAAATCGGGCCAGGCATTGGGTGACCTCTAATCTTTCATCACAAACATGTCATATTACTACACTTCTTTGGACAGTCATGGATCAAAAGTTTTCGACAATATCGCTAGAGAAAGTGAAGCATAAGCCTCTCCATACGCAGCGCAGGTGGATGAATCTCCAAATGGACTATTTGTCTCTTCACAGATTGCTGGAAGTATGATAAGAAGCATGTTTCCCAAATTTGCTGTGCACATCAAACACACAAGCCTTAAATTTCAACTTTGGGGCAATGAAGCAGAAGGAAAAAACATAATGAAGGCATTTAAAGATGCAGGTGGTGAACAACTTGGAACACAAGCTCAACATAAGAAAAGGGGATTTCGAGTTCTTGCTAATGTGCAATCTGGTACCCAACTTATCTCCTATTTCATTTTGTTTTCTTTTCCTCTGTCAAAGAAAGAAAAAAGTAGACACTATGATCTCAGGCTTAATGTAAGTATTGAGTATGAGTCTCCTGCACGAGTGACAGTAAGTTGAATTTCTATATCCTGTGTCAGATTTGTTAAAGCCCAACAAGACCCTCATTTGTGTTTGTCAAATTTCTTCTTCTTGAAGTTTTATAGTTTCGTTGTTTCAGAGGTAAGGTATCGCTAACATTAGGCTGCACATCGGCCGCCTATTACCAGTTATGATTCCTTTCTATTTGTCCTCGTTCCATGCATCATTATCATAAAAAAACGACTGAAGAAATCTTCTTACCTGCAGAAGAGCAAGCGATTACAAGGCCCTGTAGGTGTCGAGGAGTTCTTGCAATCTTTACAAGTATCCATCTGTCACGCCCCAGATCCGAGACATGACATATACCGCATACCTATAAGATATAATCATATATACATGCAAAGCTTTAAAATATATATCTTAAACCATTACAAAAGAGACTGATTTACCTGAAAAATTTAATGATTTATAAACTATATATATCGATAAAATTTTCAAAGATCATAATTCGATAATATTCAAAATTAAATCTCCAAAACCATAAAGCTACCAAGTCAAGATAAAAATCTGAATACTAATTAAGATAGTTCGATATTCATAATATTTAAGTAAATCCTAGACAATTTAAGTGCTACTAAATTAAACATCACTCCTCGAAATTCTCACGTGGTTGACCAAATCACAACCTGAAAAAAATTTGAAGGAAGGAGTGAGTCAAACTACTCAGCAAGTAACTAACATCCCTTCAGTCGGATTAAGCATGCTTAAAACATTTAGGCTAAAATATCATTTACAAATGCTGAGACAAAATATTGGGTAATTTTATTCAGAATCATATACTTTAAAATTTACGCATTCAAATAACAGAACAATTATATTCACAATATTTAACTTTTAATGATCTCCCGTAACATGTTACGACCACACTTAACCCCTGTAGCACAGGTTAAAAATAGAACCACAATTAACCCCAGTGGCACGGGTCAAAAGAAGCAACCATTGGCTGCACTGAACAGATATCACAGATACCACTATTCTATAACCGGTGGTGCGGTTGGGAGATCAATCTCTAATCACAGAATACATGTCGACATGGCCAACATTTAACCCTCATTGGCAGGGTCAGAGCATAGCCATACTAGGAGACAAAACAGAAATATATATATTTTTAGATTACTCAAATTTCATAAAACAATATATCAACTTTCTCAAACACATCTCATGTACCTCAAAAGCATATTCGTTTCAGACTAAATATTTATGTTTATATTCGCAAAAAACATATATGGATACATTATACAAAGTCATATATAAATTTCAAAATAAAAAATCATACTTTGCATAAGCTACATTCTAAATCCAACATATAAACTTATATACATATACATTTTGCATGCTCAATCCAATTTTAATAAATCATAGGACGAAATATTATATCTTATGTACAAATTCAGATTGAGGCTAATTTTTAAGGTGTAAAAACACCGAAGGAATATCAGTCACTTACTTGATCTCGTTAATTTCACTTTCAAGTAGTAAATCCGAAAATCCTCTTAGTAGCCTAATATTTCGAGAAACACATACATACAAAAATCAGAACTAAATTTACAAACAGATCCTACAAGGTGACTTTTCGTTGACCATCCTAAGCACTTAGGGTGTGTAGCGATTTCTATTACAATTTAAAAATATTTTTGGTTAGTAAGATAATATTTTATTATTATATATATTTTTCAATTAAACAAAATTTTCAATAAGGTTGAAAATTAAACTTAAATCATAAAATCAGTAAGGACTTTAAATTTCAGATAGAGAAATAATACTAATTTCACTTGTAAAAATCATATTTAAAATGATTAATTTCATAAATTTTGATATTTTAATAAAATCTACTAATTCAAGAAATAAATTTGTAAAATATAAAGATACATACTTCTTGACATAAAAATACAGTAAAAATCACATATCCAATGTTTATAAAATTTACAATAGAATTTATCACATATTAATTAAAATCAAATTTTAAAATAATTTTTTTTAAAAAAAATGATTTTCTTTTTTCTGGAATTTCCAGAATCTGTATGGCCATTTGGCTTATTTCAAGCTCTCATAACTTTTAACCCGAATTATTTCCAGTGATGAAATCAACACCAATTTGAAGTATTCATATCATACTACAAGACCAAAATTTGTTTCGGTTAAAAAGACTACAAAACTCCTAAGTTTCAAAAGCCAAAATTCAAGAAATCATCACAGAATACCTAGATTTCTGAGTTTTTCAGTATCAACGAGCCTACTTTGAGGCTTTAATTCTCTTAACACAGAAAGCTTCTAACGGAGCCATTGACTCCAAATAAAACCTCTCATTTCATACTACAAAAGCCCTCAAAGAAAAGACCAAAAATGTTCCCGGAATATGGAGTTCCGGTGACCCAAAATTGGGCTGTCAAAACTGTTAAAAATCAGGTTTCTAATTAACTTCAAAAATTCATAACTTCCTAACCATAAGGCCAAATGAGATGCTACAAAAACAATTGTAAAGATCTTTTCAAGACCTTTCCATTGGTACCCATCATGCTGTTGGAAAGTCATCGAAAAAGTATCGGATTTAAATAAAAAGTACCGGATTTAAATAAAAGGTAAAAAATGTAACTAATTTAAGATTTTTGTACCCAAACTATAAAAATATAATCCCAAATCTCTTTCCCTTTTCTTTGTCTTTCTTCTTACCTGGTATTAAGCTTTTTTGACTGTCTGTTGTTTGAATCTGATGAATAAATTAACGTAAGTTGTTGTCTGTTCTTTTAAAACTTATAAACTACTTAATCCCACTAACTTAAACGTAATAATAAACTGATTTTAACTCCACTAACTTAAACGTGATAAGTAAACTGACTTTAATAAAACTTCTTCATTTACTTAAAAATCCTTCTTTTATTTTCTAATTATTAAAGCACCAAAGGTCATAACTACAAATAAATAAAATATTAAAATAATATCTACTTATTATTTTTTATAAAACTATAGCTTAATAAATTTAAATATTTTATAATAAATACTTTATGAGGGGTATTACACCATCCAGGTGCTGAACCAATGATACATGAGATAAAGATATTTACGGGCATAAACCACCTAGACATGCATCCAATAAATAAAATGATACACAGTGGTTAAACGAGTGGGAAATATACTTCAAGTTTGTTTAGGTAATAAAGTGATGATAAATGAACTCACAGGGTAGCCAAGTTCTCAATAGTGATGGTATCAGCAAGACTGCAGCCGATGAGAGCAGGAAAGAAAACATAAAACACCAGCTGCTCATAAGAATTTGTTATAATGAGTCCTTTGTCTATACAAGTATTTGTAATGAACTTAAAAATAAACACTCATGGATACAATATATCCCTCCATTTAGGCAAGGGAAAGATGTTAGTAATAACTATTGAAAAATGCTTCACCAGCTATATAAAATATACTTGACAAATCTCCTCACTCTGTTCTGGCAGAATTTGATTTTCTTCTTTCGCAGCACTGTAAATATCTGTGACTTTTATTTTGGTCAATGTAGTAGTCGCAGCGGTGCAGTGTCTGTCAAAGTTACACTTGGCACCATCGGTCTCTTACTTCCCTAGTCCGTAACTGGCCAAGTCTCATGATTCGTTAGTTAAATGTTTTTTTCTACATAAACTATTCCTAGTTGCTAATAAGGATTTATCCTGGCAAGATAAGATTAGATTGCTTTCTTCATTCTTGGTTGAAACTTTTCTTTTCCTTTTTTGTTCACAGCAGGCAGAACCTACTTGCTTGCCATTAGCAAGAATTTGCTTTCTAATATCGCCTTTTAAGCGGTGATGGCGATGAATGGCGGAGCAGCACTCCAGTGTCACTGTAACAGTGATACACATTCATTCCCATACCTCTTTTCAAGTCCCACACCCAATCATTTTCAAGTATTACTTTGTCATACTTTTGTTGCTATTATTATACACATAAAATGTGAACTTGCATTATTCAAATGGCGCCTTGCATCTGCCCCCAAAAGATCAACACGTTCTGTTGCAAGGAATAAGCCAACAGCAATAACCAGCAGTACTTTTATAACTGGTATCACTGATGTAATGAACAAATCCAGCAACTCCATTACACAACTCTGCCAAGAAATTCACTCCTAGAAAGTAAACCCATTATCAAGTTAACATTACATTAAAAATACGTTCTAAAACAAAGGGATAGCACATCAAAGTCCACAGCTAATATCTTTTCTCTTGAATTTTTCACAGAAGCACCAGATTGATATGCCTAGTTTCTATCAGAAAAGACCAAAAGAAAACGAAAAGGTGAGAGATTCTGTGTTCTTTATTCTGTAAGACGGACAGAAAAGAAGGAACCAAGAACATGAAAAACAGAGTACCTCGAAATGCATGGTATTGCTATTGCGGATTGTTAGGTTCTACGACAGAAAATAGCTCAAGCTTTAATTTGCAACAGAAAGAAACAACCTGAACTGCGCATCACAATTAGATGGAACCAAATTTCTTTACGTTTTGTTTGATAGACTGGCAATGATACTAATATAAATTGTGAACTTCAATAGTGACAAATTTAATCAAAGCAGGCAGCTCATGGTAAAGCTTTCACTCCCAGCAGATTGGTCTGGTGGGAACCACTACTTTAAAAGGTAAAACAAGTCCAACTAACTTATTAAACTGGACTGGGGAACAGTGATTGTGTTATTGCAATTATAGGTTTCATTGTTAATAATGGTTGCACAAAAAGCTAAATACTGTTGGGAAGGTATGGCTATAAATGTACTATATAGTATATACTAAACAAGTAGCTCCACTTCTTGCCCTTAAAAAGATTTCTTAGGTTTGAATCTTTGCATTATAATCAGGAAAAACATTCCGCACTAGGAAAAGATAAGAATCTTAGAAATTAAGAAAACACAAAGAACGAGTAGCAGAGCTGATGTGAAATTGTTTGCGTCCATGTGTTATAGTAATAAAAAATCAAGAAAAAGTCCTTGTAACACGTTGTTGTTCAGTTTTCACCTACAATTCTACCTCCACACCGACCGCTCTCCTCCAGGATCCAGGACCAGCTCGCTTTTACACATAAACCACGTGCCAACACGATGCCTAAATAAAAGCCAAACCAAACAAGGGTCCTCGTTGATTTTGTCTCCGACAAATAAAACATTGACTGCCATAAACCATGCATAATCCGAAATACCATGATATTTTTTATGATTTTGGATCTATCTGAGTCTGACTAAACAGTGATTAACCTCGTCGTAGACTAGCTCATTTCTTTTGATTTTTGACCAATATTTTCCACTGGACACACAGCTTTCCTCCATACTTGACTATGTCATTCACTTTCTTTCACTGCTGGGAAACGTCAATTCTCTCTTGGTCCTTCCACTAAGAAAAGGAAAAGAGCAATTCATGCTTTCTTAGGTTTAAAGCAAAGCCCTAGCCCTGTAACGAATGACGTTAAGTTATTATTTTATTTACTATATTCATATTCATAGTCATAAAAACCTCCTCATTGAAAAATGGAAGGAGGGGCAAGAAACGCAAATATGACATTTTCCGCCAAAAAGAAAAGAAACCCAAAAGACAGTGTGAAAGCAGCGTCAGACTCAGGTCAACCATTTCATTTCATTTCATTTCTCACGGCAGCAAAACTGGTCTGAGATCATACTCATAAGCCTCAAGCTACTAATCCGTTTTGTCCATCCACCTACTCTTCTGACGACAGCTTTCTATCAACAGGGTTAAGGTGGGAAAGGGATCCACCAGGGAATGCTTCACAATTACAACAGAAAATAGCAATGCTCTTGGGACATTGGTTGGCTCACATTGGAACCATGGACCTGGGAAGGTTTATTAAGTTGAACGATAGCACGTCCTAAAAGCCAAAAGTAGATCAAGTTGCGTTTACCTTTTCCTCCCAATCCCAATCTAAATTCATTAGCTGCGTTCTTCATGATCAAATTTCTTTAAAAAAGTAGTAGGACTGTAGGAGCTGCCCTAGATTCTCATCAGTTTTAGTAGTAATTATGTACAAGTAGCTACAAATTTGTGCCAGGGCCATTTCTATTACTTTCAAAAATATTAGAGTAATCCAAAATTTAGATAAGATGATCAAATATATACCTTTAAGAAGCTTGGATAGAATGAACTTCTCTCAATGAGGAAGCTAGGTACAGCAATCTAGCACCACGGTGGAGTGTTTAATCGAAACAATAAGTAAATATGAATAGGTAGTTCCGTTTCTGATACAATTCGTCTTACATAGTTCGCATGAAAGGACAGTAATGGCACCTTCAAATGCCAAGGCGACATATTTGTACTATCTAGCAGTAGAAACAGTGCTGCATCAATGGTTGGTTGAGATATTCAAGGGTACTGAAGCAACATATTTGTACTATCTAGCACTAAAAACAGGTTCTGCATCAATGGTTGGCTGAGTTCTTCTAGTGTACTTCAAAAGCAAAGCTTCTGAGGAAAGACCCGGTACATTTAGATCCCTAAAAATCAAAAAATCAATTTCGTAAATTATTTCTGGGACAAGGAATTTGACGAAACAGATCAATGTATGATACAAAATACAAAATACCTGACATAGGGCTCTAAATCCTTCCACTCCCATTTTGGTCGTTCTTTGAAGAGGATGGAAAAACGTTCTGCAGGAGTAGAGGGCAACGAAGAAACACTGAAGGCATGAACCCATGTTTCTACACCAACCTTCTCGGTCAACACTTCGCCTTCCAACATATCAAAACTGGCCTGCATCTCTTCTGGAATCTTCCGTGTCCACTCCTCCATGAAACTCTCCATCTTCCTCTTCCCTTCTCTCAAGATCTCCCTTGCAAAATGCACACATACTCTTCTTGCATCCATCCTCCACACACCTTTATCCATTACCTCCTCCACCCTACTACCATAGACATGCAAACAATGGTAGGCAAGTTTGCGTGGAAACCCATCTGATTCCAGTACACTCACAACTTCATCTTCAATAAGTGTGTTCAGTGACCAGTCATTCAACACAGAATTGTGCAAAAGCATCCTCAGAATCATGTCCATGTATTTTTGATCCACAATTCTCCAATACCCATCAATCTCCAGAGCTGAAAGAGCCTTTAATCCAGACCTCAATTCATCATCACTAGCCTGAACCATGTTAGTAAGGTCATCCCATGTATACAATCTTCTCATACTTCTCTCCATAAATTCCAAATCCTCCATCACTAATGCCTCATCAGAGCTGTAAAGATTCTCTGAGATAATTGATTTGAGCTTGTCAAGTCTGGGAGCAACCTCAACAAGCTCCATGTTACCAGATGCAACTTTGATAACTGACGCACCAACTTGTTGCTTGTAATCTTCCCCATCACAATCTTGTGAATTTTCGCAGAATGTTGAATAATCTGCATGTGGTACCAGGAACACAGAATTTGAGGTTCCAACAAGCTTAACTGAGTAGGTTTTTGACTTAGTGCAAAAAACTGCATCTTCATCAGGCTGTCCTCTTAAGGTTACCCTGAGAGAGAGAGAGAAAAGAAGAAGAAGAATTCAAAGAATAAAATTGGAATATTAGAAAGATTACATGAAACGTCTACATACTGAATTTAAGTTATATCTTACCTCTGGTACAGGACATCTGGGAGAAGTTTCTCATCGAGCTCAAGGAGAACCAAATCATCATGAGGACCAAAGAGCCGGTGATATTGAATCCAAACTGAAGAGGTGGGTTGGAGATTTAATAACACTTCAGCTCCCTTGCAACATGGCTGAGGTTGTTCCATCATGCACACCAAGCAAATGAGAAACACCTAAGTAGTTGGGAATTCCAACAGTCAAATCTTTGGTTTCAAAGGCAAAATGAACTACAAGAGCTCTTTCGCAGCCTGTTTGATCAATCAACTGCATTTTGGGCGTACAAAAAGGAATTACTCTGCTACAATCTTCATTTAGTGATACAAAGCAGGATGCACCACAACCTACGACAGAACATTTGAAGGCTTCCTACTAGAACAACCAAGATAAACAGGGATACTAAGCTATAACCAATACAAATATACTAGGAAAAAAAAAAGATCAATTGATAGTCTATTTGCGGCTTGCACCAAACAAACTACTAGTTCTAAACCAAATTTCCAGGTAACAATATCCCAAACTAACAGATGATAAAGTACATTGCCAAAACAAGACCCACATCCAAGACATTAAACATGGCAATTGAAAGATGAGGTCAAAGTGCAGACAATTGAAAATATCAAAAGATTGAATGCAATTCATACCAGCTAAAAGAAAATGCAAGATCCAGCCAGACCCTGATAAAGTTGTTTTTTCAACTATTTCTTAGAACCCCCAAATTGATAAGCTTTCAAAGCATTGACATATCCCATTTCTTATTCCCTTCAAATAACAAAGAAAAGAAAAGAAAAGAAAAGAAACAGGAAACAGGAAACCATTAAAGAAGGATACTTGAAGAAGAATCAACTCACCGTTTAAGCTGAAACTAAAATCCGAGTGAGCAACGAACGAAAATCCTAAACACGATGAGTAGTTAGGGTTTTTCAGCATTTCATGGATGATCTTGATTTCCTCCTCCAATCCAAATTACCCGCCAATATTTGTCTGGGCCTAATATGGGCTTAAATGAGCCGATACGATAATCGTGTCAACCCAGTTTGTTGGGCTTGGGCATATAAACAACTTAAGGGCTAAGCTAACCCAAATCCCAAATGACGCTGTCGAGTAGAGTCCACAGATTTTAATTTCTGCTACTAATCCCAAACACTAAAATAAACAGTCCAAATCCAATGAATTTATAGATACTCATCCTTGGAATATTAATTGAGAGAAAATAATAATAGAAAAAAGAAATGTGATAAATTTCATTAATTATTTATCCTATATTTGATGTTATTCAGATTATCCAACATTCAATCAATGGTCATTCGAATATGTTGGGGCTGCTTGATTGTTAGGTACTTAATTAAGGCAACTCAACCCCCCTCCCCCCACCACACAAAAAAATGTTAGATAAAAAGTAGAGTTGGGGTATGTACTTATCATATGCGATACATATGCCTATTCCTACCTAATATATTCTTTTACATTATTATTATTATTATTATTATTATTATTATTATTATGTTTAATTTGATAAACAAAGTAGCAGTTAGATATTTGGTTTTGTAGTCTTAAGCATCCATTTGTCGCATTGCATTGAATTGGGTCCTTCATAATTAATTAATTAACTAACTTAATGAGTACTTGCAATTAATATAGTAATTAATTTGTACAGTCCATGTACAGTATTTTCTATCTCTTAATTTTCATAGGTTTGCGTAGGTTAATTGGATCCCATATGCTTCAACTCAGAATGAATGGAGTGTATAATTAATTAATGAAGACTTAATTTTGAGATTATTGTTCTATATGTGAGAAACGAATACAAATGAATTTAGAAATTATTATAATAAATAAAGTGAAGAATATATGTACATTAATTATATGTATAGATAATTATGTATGGTGTGGTCAAAGTGGGCTACATGTATCTGTTGAATTTGGCATACAAATGGTGAAAAGACAATTAATAGATATTTTATTCATGGATTGCTCAAATTTTATATAATTAATTTATATATATATATTGTACGTTGAAAGCTTTCAAGTTGCAGTTGCCAAATTAATTCTTAAATAAAGATATCTCTGCTTTGCTCTAATTAATTAATTCGCAAATTAACGTACGAACTTTAGGCCTAATTTGACACGATTGGGTTAATTAAGGTTGGGACTAGTGTTTAAAATGAATATTTGAAAAATGATATGATTTTTAAGTAATACTAGAACAATCAAACTGCTCAATAGAATAACTACACCTACTGTCTCCAAGGTAAAACGAAGAAAACTGGTACAACCAACACAATGGTTAAAGGCATAAGAATATTTAATTGCATACTATAACAGATTTTATTTAAGAAGTCATTGTAAATAAATAGTTTAAATCTTGTATATAAGAGAGAATGTACAGATAGTTCATATCAAACAATTTAACATTATGATTATATAAAGAAAAAATAATAAAAATTTATACATTTTCAACCTCAAGCTCTTTCCTCAATCCTTTCATTGCATGTTCAAGTTTTTCTACTTCTGCTCAAACACACATTTGCACATTAAATGTCAAATTCAGAATCGATTTGCATGTGCTTGTCTACATAAGCAGGCATAAAAAAGACATGCTTATATTTTTTGCATTTGCTGCAGCTTGTTGCGCTTCACAAAATTGAATTTTTAGTTGGCAAACTTTATTATTAGAGTTGACCAATTTCTACCTAGTGTAGATAAAAGAATAAAAATATGATCTTTTTAGAATTTAGATGAAATACTAGTATCATGTGTTTATATTTCAAAATAAGATGGTAATGCAGATGTTACCACATAGATGTAATAATTGTTGCATCCACTTGGAATGGGTTCTTAATCAAGATTTTAAAGGTTCTAAAATTAGATTCATTTTGCACAAAAAGTTAGATCATTTCATTTATTTTAAATAATCAAACTAACTACTCAAAGAAAATAAAATCAGCAGATTCAATCAACAGGTACATAGAAAATAAAATGAAAATTTTCATATTAAATTAAACATATCTTAACACATATTCAAAGGAGGAATCAGAAAGAGTGTACTTGAGAGAAAATTGATGTTGCTTCTATAAAAATTGCCGACAAAATGAGAAAAAGAAAATGGGGACGAAGGAGATGCTATTCAAAAAACCATTTAACTAATTGAGTGAGAAGAGAGAGAGGAAGATCGATAGAGGAGAGAGAGACCGACGTGACAGGAGAAGAGATGGAAGTTGGCCTGCAGGCAAAAGAGAGGAACCAACTCGAAGAAATAAGGAAGAGTCAAACGCCATAGAGATAAGGAAGAGTCAAAAGCCAGAGAGATAAGAAAGAGTTAGATAAGAATGTAAAAAACCTAATATCAATACGACGTCGTTTTAATGGATCAAAGATAAAAAAAATAGAAAAGTTTTAATTAGACTCAATTAAAAAAAAATTAAAATATCTTACTTTTATATATATTATAGATATGTAGAATTCATTTTTTACTTGAGATGTTTATCAGACTCTGGGCATGGCCGTGTGGTAATGCTGTACTCACTGTCTGGGAAGTAGCATTAATACGACGGAAATTGGCGTTTGAAAATAGTCAAGAAATACCGGCAAATTAAGCATGAGAAGTTGCAGCAATTAATAAAGAGGTGCAACTCCACTCCATGGACAAGGAAATCTATCCTCCACCCGCGCTTTTGATTTAATGTCCATGTTACACTAACAAGGAAAACTTGGAAATGCCACCGACCAATCCAAAGGGGATGTGATTCCCGAGGGAAAGTGACTTCCCATGGAAGAGGGAAAGTCATGAGAATGGGTTGGACAGGTGTACTCTTTTAAATTAAATATTGGCAACTCCTTGATCAACTGTTGTTTTCACGTCACCTCCAACTTAAAAACAACAGAAAACAACTTTCTTTAATTTCTCTTTCAGAATCCACAATAAATATTAGCAGTTCAAACTATGAACATTGCACTAGATCATGCTGTCTGCCTGCATGCGGAATCACAGATGACGTTCCCCTTGAAGCCGGGTGGAGTTCTCTAAATGGCTTCTCTACCGCGTTACGTCGAGGCTCTCTAACTAATTAAACATCCTGAAAAGTATATAATGCGAATCCATGAGATATATATATTAACCTTCAACACAAGGTAGAATTAATTAGAAAAAAGGGTATGCTGGGAGTAGCTAGGAGGGAACCTACGCTAAACATTGCAATTTGCATGAGCTTGCAGGTACCACTGTTTCGGGTACAGTTTGGCAGTTAAGCCATTCCGAAATTAGAAAAACAAAAACAAAAGATTGAAAGACATGTTTGGCCTCTGATCCATATGATATAATGGACCACCAGCAGAAACCGTTGAGAACAATAAATATACGAGTTAAAACAGTCACCAACAATAACCAAGTGTCCGGCATCTTTCACATACTAGTGATCACTTATGGATTAATTGCTCTCACAACTCTGATGTCTTGCATCTAAGTTTTGCAAGGAGACTTAAATCCCGACAGAGAAAACGACGTCACGGGTCAATTTTTGATTGGTTGCAAAAGAGATCTGATTCACCCCTTGACAGCTTGAATACACCCTACACAAAACCTTATAAACCACCCCCCCCCCCCCCTTCCCCTCCTCCTAAGCGATTTGCACAGAAACTGTAGTTAAGCATGGCCTCTAAACCAGGAATTCTCACTGACTGGCCGTGGACGCCTCTCGGAAGCTTTAAGGTCTGCTTAACTTTGATGTTCCTCCCATCCTGCATTCAGCCTCATTTTCAAAAGCATGCAAGTCGTATACTTCTTTGCCCTCTTACTAACGCTTTGTTTTGTCGTTTCATGCATTTTTACAGTACATAATCTTGGTTCCATGGATTACCGAGAGCATATACTCCTTTATAGCTAATGATGAAAATGAGAGGGACTTTTCCAACCTTTCCATATTCCCATTTATGTTGTGGAGAATGTTTCACAACCAGATATGGATTAGCCTTTCTCGTTATCGGACTGCCACAGGCAGCAACAGGATTGTGGACAAGGGCCTTGAGTTTGACCAAGTCGACAGGGAAAGGAACTGGTCAGTAGCAAAATAATATAACAGACAGGGCATATATATAGGAAAATCTAATGTAACGGGGGAAGAGATACTATCTATGCATACGCCCTGTTAATTAGTACATTGTAAACTTGGTTTATTTTGATTTGCAAATTCACTGATCTGAGGAGTTTTGCTTTGGCAGGGATGACCAAATTTTGTTCAATGCAATCCTGTTTTACTTGGGGAACAAGTACGTTCCTGGAAGTTCTCACTTACCCCTTTGGAGAACGGATGGTGTGATTTTAACCATCTTACTCCATGCAGGCCCCGTGGAGTTCCTTTACTACTGGCTTCACAGAGCACTGCACCACCATTTCCTTTACTCTCGCTACCATTCTCATCACCATTCCTCCATTGTGACGGAGCCCATCACTTGTAAGACCTCCGTGCATCCCCATTTCTTCATATCAATCACTATCCCACATGCATGCAGGCTTTAATTTAGAATTTTGCCAAGCTTTCTTGTTTGAAATTGTAGTTCACATGATAATGTCATATATAAGTAGTAGTAGTCTTGTTTGACAACAACTACATGGGCAAAAAATTTAAAAGAAAAAGAGAATATGTACTACTACATTTTAATTCTTGATGTACAACTTTGGTTGACCCAGATTAAATACGTAATTAATCTTGCTGACAAAAAGTGGTTTTGGTCGGATTAGGCGCACTTTGGTAATCAATGCAATTGGATTATTGAGTTTTGAGTGGGTGTAACGTGCAAAAGCAAAGAGCCATCACGTGGCCTAACTAACTAAAAATAGAAAAAAAAGGCATTCGGTTGTAGGAACACTATAAAAAGAAAAAAGAACATAAAAATAAAGGAAATTAACAGGAGATAACCATTTTTGTTTCTATAATAATGTGAAATTGCGTCTAGCTGAGGGTTTGATTTAATTTGATTGCCCCAACCCCAATTCTCAGAATACTTTCTCCTTAAATATTAATTATATAATTTGGCATAAGAAACAAGCGAATTGCCTAAGCAGCTGGGGCCCGGTTGCTAAAATTATAGGTGGGCGATGAGACACCTTTGTGCCCGTGAATCGAGGTGCAGAAACATCCATTGATCTGTAGAGAAATGAATGGAAACTAACTGGCAAAACCCGAATATTTGGTTAGAATGATGATTATTTGTATTTTTGTGGGCACTCGCAGCTGTGATTCATCCATTCGCAGAGCACATAGCATACTTCGCCCTCTTTGCAATTCCATTGTCGACAATTGCGTTGAGTGGAACCGCGTCCATAGCCGCCATTGCTGGGTACATCACTTACGTGGACTTGATGAACAACATGGGTCACTGCAATTTCGAGCTCATTCCCAACTGGCTCTTCTCCGTTTTCCCCCCTCTCAAGTATCTCATGTACACTCCGTCGTAAGTCTCTCAACCCTCTCTTAATTTCTATCCTAATCTTGTACTTCTTGCTAAGAAAAAAACCAACGAGTCAACGCATTACACCTCACCTATAATAGCCAAACCATTTCAGTAGAGTGTAGAGAGTAAGAATGAAAGAAAGGCCCAAGTCCGAAGGAGGTAGTGGCTGCGGGCCTTGGTGTCAGCTAGTAATTCATGGGCTTAGCTCTTCCAGTCCAGCTAAAGCAGGTTGACTGGCAGACACGTGAGGTGTTTTTTGTTGGGGAGCATTTATTCGGCAGCAGACGGGCTAGGTTGGCACCGTACCGTTGGTCTGCAATTTGAACAACTTTCTTACTTTTCATTTATAACCTCAGACCTCGGGCGTCAGCTAAAAGGACATTCAGGTCGACTTGGTTGATTGCCAAGTGTCTCATCTGTCACCTGCTTTTCTTCCCATTTCCCATGCCCTTACCCTGTAAGCTTAGTTTTTTAACTTAAAAGATTATTACGAAGTTTTTATTAAAAATAATAATTTTTAATAAAATAAAAAGCAACATATTTATACAAACATTAATGGCATCAAAGGCAACATATTCAGTGTTGCCCTAAGCATATTGCTTTATGCATCCCTATCAACTTAAATGTTTTTTCACCAAAAAACCAAGAAGATGAATTCCCTGCAAGAGATTTATATTGCTAGCCAGCTAGTGTTTCTACAAATGTGGAGGGCACCTTTTGCTCATTTAAGAAATAGGGTCCATAGATGATAGCTAGGCTAGCTTGCCCCTTCGTCTTTTTGCAATGGTTGTAAAATTAAAAGCCCTCGTGTAAAGTATTTTGTCTCGACGTTGAAAACTGAATTCGTCGATTGATGTCAGGTACCACTCCCTGCACCACACGCAGTTCAGAACCAATTACGCACTGTTCATGCCATTCTATGATTACATCTATGGCACAATGGACAAGTCTTCTGATACCTTGTATGAGAATTCACTCGAAAGAAAAGAGGAATCACCCGACGTGGTGCATCTAACGCATCTAACCACACCTGAGTCAATCTATCATCTCCGTCTTGGATTTGCCTCCTTGGCCTCTAAACCATACTCATCAACTTGGTATTTGTGCCTGCTGTGGCCTCTGACATTCTGGTTCATGATACTTACCTGCTTCTATGGTCGCACTTTTGTCGTTGAAAGGAGTCGTTTTGATAAAATCAGACTACAAACCTGGGCCATACCAAAGTACAAAATACAGGTAAGGGAGCTTTATAAGTATTCCCTCAATGGTGCACCCAAATATTTTCTATGTACAATCTCTATGGTTGACGTTGCTGTTAATTTTCAGTACCACTTGAAATGGCAAAAGGAATCCATCAATAACTTGATTCAGGAAGCCATATTAGAGGCTAAGGAAAAAGGTGCAAGAGTGTTGAGTCTAGGCCTCTTGAATCAGGCAAGTTATTTTCCCCCTTCTCCCATAAGCAGTTAGCGGGACAAACTACTGCCAGGACATTTACGTAAGAAGAAAAAAGAACTTAAACTTGTCTAACAAAAAACATTTGATGCTAAAATTTGCAGGTTGAAGAGCTCAACAGGTATGGCGAGCTGTACGTGCACAAGCATCCCCAGCTTAAAGTGAAATTGGTCGATGGGAGTAGCTTGGCAGTGGCAGTTGTGCTAAACAGCATACCAAAGGGAACAACCCAAGTACTCCTGAGGGGCAACCTAAGTAAAGTTGCTTATGCTGTTGCATTTGCCCTATGCCAGAAGGGCATCCAGGTAGTAGGACATCCCTTTGCATGCTATTGCTCCTTATTAGGCAGCCCCAAAAAAAGCCAAGTTACTCCTAGTGCCTACAATGCAAATTGTCAACTACGCCTAACTTTTTGCCCTTTTTTCATCTGCCTAACACCGTTGGAAGCTCTAACTCTAATAATGCATTGTTTTCTGACAGTTTCTCATTTTCTTATTTCTAGTTAATGTTCTTGCATGATTTGAATTTACTGTAGGTCGCTGTATTGCGTGAGGATGAATATGAGAAGCTTAATAAGTCACTTGGCACCAAATCTGAGGGTAATTTGGTTATCTCAAAGGGTTACTTTTACAAGGTAAGTCGGTTAACACTGGATTTCTCAACTCTCACTGCAAGCCAATACAAGTTAAAACAGAGGAATGGCAAACAAGTTTTTGATGGAATTAATATGTTGCACAGACATGGTTAGTTGGAGATGATTTGAGTGAAGAAGAACAAAGGAAGGCAACCAAAGGAACACTATTTATTCCCTTTTCGCAATTCCCACCAAAGAAATTGCGCAAAGACTGCTTCTATCACACCACACCAGCAATGCAGACTCCCATGTCCCTTGAGAATGTGGATTCTTGTGAGGTCGGCCCTGCACATTCTCCATTTCCCATATTAATTTATTATTGATTCTCATTCCTACATTCTGACGTTAAAATTTTGTTGATAACAATGCTACCATTTGAATGTGACAGAACTGGCTGCCGAGGAGGGTGATGAGTGTATGGCGCATAGCTGGAATAGTGCATGCACTAGAAGGATGGGAGGAGCACGAATGTGGTTACACCATGTCAAACATTGAGAAAGTTTGGGAAGCAAGTGTCAAGCATGGATTTCAACCTTTGAGAGTCCCAACTCAATCAAAATCCTAGAATAATTGGCAATCTCTAAATATTGTATGGTCTGCAGCATATTGAGCTGCGGTTAGCTATGTGTTTGCTATGCAGTAAGCATTTAGGTATCCAGGAATCATGTGAGTCCACATCCAACTGCAGACTCCATGCCTCCATATAGTATGTATTAGTATTTTCAAATAAATGACAAATCAATTCGGGAACACTACTCTCAACAGCAAATTGGAGTTGATAGAATTCAAACCATGAATCAATCTCATATATTTCAACTGTATTTTGGTCCACGTGGACAAAGTTACAAGAGGAATTCTTTTTCTCCATGTGTTTTGGGCCATTAATGGACCCCTTGAACCCTGCCATTGGACAGCCCACGAAGGAGCATGGTGCTGCAGAATTGGCCCCAAAAGGTGCCAATTGCACCCCAATCAGTACATGCCGGACGGGGCCTAAAATAACACAGTGCACGCATGCGTAATATATTAATTGAGACACGGTAAGATCAACCAACTATTTTTAGCTTATTGCTTAGAAGCGACTAAATAGTAATTATAATGATGAGACTGATAATTCCTTTCAATTTCCTTGGTGGGATGGCTAAACAATCATTTAAGGCTGCTTTTAACTTACTATTTACTTTTGTAATAGTACTGTTACATATTTATACCTTTGAAGGAAGCATGAAGTGCAACATTGAAGAAGAATTATATCTATACGTGGTAAGATAGTTTTCAACACGGCTTGATTGAAATCCTCATATCTCCTACATGGGAATATTGAAGCTAATAATTGATACTTTCCGTACATACATATATCAAAATGAACCATAAGTAGATCCAATATGCGTGATATTTGAGGGTCATCATTATGAAGGCTGAGCAGCTGCACTGCCACAGACTACTGTTTTTGCCGGTAAACCACAAAATACAACACCTTGACGTCCAATGCAGACTTGTGTTTTCCAAATGGGTGGTTGAAGAGCAAGCCAACCAAACCACATGAAATACAAAAAAATCCCAACAAAAAGGCAAAAGGAAGAAAAGTTCTTGGCTACCTACCATTGAAGCTTGTATAAAACATGAATAATAAAGTTCAATAGCGTAATATAATAGTATTTTTTTTGAAAAGCGCGTAATTAATATCATAGTAATAATGGGGGAAGGTATCAAGTTACAACAATGCACCCTGAAGTGGTAATACAACAGTCCTCTTTGGATCGTACTTACCAAAAGCAAAGCAAAGATGACAGATGGGTAGACGTGTTCATTATGATGATGAAGAAAATTGTGCTAATTATTCTCCTTGAGATGTGGCTACGTCTTCTCACTTCCCACTAACATTAATGGGTTGGTAGGATTCCAGTGGTCAACCAACTTGAACCATTTTCATTCACTTTCTTAAACCCCCACCCATCCTTGGCCTAAGCCTCACAGTAATGGGCGTTTGGTAATGGAGAAGTGAGGAACATTCCTTGCAATTAAAATATAGAGAATCGTACTGCAATATTTGGTTGATGTTTTGAGATGGGAAAGTAATTCCTCAACAATGTGATTGCAATGAGAGGAAAGTTACTTTCCCTTAGCAAATGGAAAGTAAAAAACTTTTTGTTCCTCAACTTAACCTCCTTACCCTTTCTCTCCTTCCTACCTTCTTCACCACTTTCTTCCTTCTTGCCTTTTGGCTTTTTCTCCTTTTCTCACCTTGCCTTCTTCTCCTTCTTCTCACCTCGCCGTCTTCTCCTTCTTCTCACTACCCGTGGGAAGGGTAGCTTGTCACTAACACATTTTGATCAAATTTCATCACTAAATCTAAAAATTGGAGAGATTGAGATTTTGAATTTTATGAAACTCTAATTTAAATTTTCAAGAATTTATAAGTGTTTTGAGAAAAAAATTTATATTTTTTATTTGAAAATTAAAAAAAAAATATTTAAACGGTTTAAAATGGAAAAAATTTACTAAAGAATTAAGAGGATTTGAGAGGGAAATGTGTTTGGGTGTCACTGTTTGACAGAAAGAAAGCGTTAGGCAAGCTTAAAATAATACATCTATGGATAAATGAAAACATCTATCCTTAGATTAAGTTCAAACTTTTAGTAGTAGATATCTATCTATCGATAGATAGATTATGTGATTTATCAATAGAAGTTTTTATCTATCGATAGATTTTTTTTGGATAATGTTTTTTATTTTTAATTATTATAAGTTTAAGGTAAAAATAAATATTTAGTAATTTTATATATTTTAATATTTAAATAATTAATATAAAAATATTATGTTATTTTTTAATGTTATTATTTATTATTTAATTACTTAAAATTGAAAAGTTAAATTTTATATTAAAAATTATAAATTTATTCAATTTATATATTTTTTATACATAAAGGTAATTTTGTCAATTTACATTACATTTCAAGTTAAATGGTTACAAACCAAACACTATAATGTAATGTTTTAGACAATCACATTTCATGTAATCATCACTTTTTCTTGTTATATCAAACGTTACAAAATTATATTTACAGTAATTACATTTTCAACAATCATATACCCAACAATCACATTTTCAGTAACATAACAAACGCAGTATAAGTCTCAAGTGCTCCCGCCTCCCTCCCAGTCTCAGGTCACAAAGGGCCATTAATTACTGTACCATAATCATAATTTCCTGGAATACTCGGAACTTTTGGATAAAGAATTCAACGATGCAATAAGGTTGATATGCAGCTTGCCGCCTTCAAAGAAAGCACAGCTAATTCACATAAAGATATTGGTAATAAGTTTTGCTATCTCAACTTTCAGCAGACAAGGATCAATCCAAGAAAAGTTTGAAGAACTCGTTGCTGAATTACAGAGAATCCTTCTGTTCAGATAAAATGAATGCACTACAGAAGAATGTGTTTGGACTTAGGACACTGAGGAAATTAATTAAGGCAGGAAGAGCTTTAAGAGCAAAAAAGAAATGAAAGCAATCTTCAAAACTATACCTGGATTTCCATCCTAGATCAAGGTACTTGTAAAGTTGAGAGGACGACTACTCATTTTCCTAAAAAGATTCTGCAAAATTGATAGAATAATGGAAGAGAAAAGACCACGTTGGTTTTGTCTCCGGCGAACAGATACCTCATTTCTGCAAAGAGGACAAGTGGGGCGATTTTGGAACCACGTATCAATGCAATCAACATGGAAGCAGTGGTTGCATCGGGGGAGCCGCCGGAGCCTCTCGCCATCTTCAGCTTCGTAAAGGCACACAGAGCAATAGGGCGTGGGTGCTGCACCAATTCTGCTGGGATTGTAATGGAAGGTAAAGACAGGAAGGCGGTCCTTACTGAACCATACAAACTTTGCACAAAGACTAATGGCAAAGAAGATGATGGTGAGGACAAGGGTTTTGTTCTTCCAGCTACTTGTAGCCAAGGAAGTGCCAATCTCGGTAATGAATTCCAAGTGATCTCTCATGGCAACTAATGGCTTCATGGAAAACCTGATCTCTCCCCTGTTTCTCTCAGCTCCAGAACATGAAAGGAATATTTTTCATGTCGGATTCCTTGTTAGTATTTTTCTATACTGTATATGATAGAGAAGTCCACCCATAACATTATTAAATGTACTTTTTTTCCAAGACGATATGTATGTGGCGTCCAAGCATATGTAAAGTATACTCGAGTATACTTGACTCCTTAAAACCAACTTTATACCTAATAATAACGTGGCATCCCCTCATAAACATATTCCTTTCAATAATCCAATCTCATTTCTCACAAACCCTTTGCCACTTTCTGCTTGATTTTAAGAATATGTGGTGAGAGATGATGTTTAATGAGGAATGCTTATATCAAATGTTGCGAGTTGGGTTCTTAAACCCTCATTAGTGAATAAATAAGCAGAGCAATCAATCTTGGAGATTACTGTAAACGTAGATTGAAGCAACCAATGGTTTGGCAGAGAGTGGAAACTACGACTCCAAATTCCAATCAGTAAGGTTTCAACTGCTTCGTTTGAAGGAGAGGAAAACAGGTGTACCAACTGCAGGACTGCGATGTCAAATGCTTCTTCGATAAGAAAGGAAATCAGATTACATTTCGACGGGTCCTTGCCGTATCCAATCCCACGTCTAGGTTTGGTTCTTCTATGTATTTTTGCTCAGAAGTTTTGTCACCGACATGGGCATCCTTACGTTGGAGATATCCAGGTTGGGCTTAGAATCACTCCAACATGGATACAAGGTCAGCCCAATCCTAAAGCCTAAAGCCTGATGCAAAGGATAAAGCCCAAACTGGCCGAGTGTTTCTGTTTTTGCTTGTGAGTTGCTGCCTGCAGCCATTCGGCTGGCTTGCCTTCGCCGGGCCGTTGGGGGGTTCTGACTTGTGAGAATATCATTCACAATAGCAGCAGAGTGAGAGCGTGGAGAATCTTAAGATGGACGGCAGCATTTATTCGTCTTCATCCACCTCCGTCCTGCTTTCTCCCCAGTCGACTTATCCAAGTTGGCACCTCAAAACCAATTCTCTGTCATGGTCTTCCTCCTTACCCAAGCTTCACCTCTCTACTCCCACTCCCATTCCCATCCGCCGCAAGGTTTGCTGTTCTATCTTTCTTTCATCACGGGCATTTAGTTTTCCTTATATTTAGGATATTCCTTATTCATTTCTTTCTTTCTTTTCCTTTCCTGAGGCTTAATTAAATTCCAGCGAAACCCCGTGCGTGCAAGTGAATTTGTTTTAAAGGGAGTGCTAGTTAATATCAAACACCCAACTTATAATTCTCAACCTGTGCTGCTGAATCATCTATACCTAAACTTGAAGTTGCTTTCTGTTGATAGGATTTTACTGTTTCAGCTGCATGGACCAGGAGATCCCGAGGTGAAGTAGCAAAAAGGCCTAACCGGAAGTCATGGAAGCAAAGAACTGATATGTACATGAGACCCTTCTTACTGAATGTTTTCTTTTCAAAGCGATTCATCCACGCCAAAGTGATGCACAGGAATACCAGCAAAGTGATATCTGTTGCTAGCACAAATGCCAAGGACCTAAGGTACACATTACCATCACTCACCGACGACAATGCCTGTAGGGTTATAGGGAAGCTAATTGCCGAGAGGTCCATGGAAGCTGATGTCTTTGCAATGTCTTATGAGCCCCAAAAGAATGTGACAATCCAGGGGAAACTTGGGATTCTCCTTGACACCATTAAGGAGAGTGGGATTATTTTTTACTAAACCTCAAATACTTGGTTTTGCTCGAAGTTTAGTAGCAATAAAAGCTTCCGAGTTGCTGTTGCATTTGAGATATATTACTATGATTATTTTTTCAGGTTTAAATATCATCAAGTTAACAGCCCATAATGATAAATACACTCCGCCTTTGAAGCATTCACAGAGGCAAACTTAATAACAATAATAATGCAAAAGATTAAGAATCACGTCGATCATAACTATAGAAATGGGAGAATTTATTGTGAAAAATCAGCATAAGCGTTACGATAACAAGAATATGGAGGCATCAACCTCTCATCATGTAACTATGAACTATAAAACCCGCTATTGCTAGCATAAAATGGCAAATGCTATGTGATACAAAGCCTCACAAATCAGAATACAGAAATGTGCAGCAAACCGTGACATATCCTGCACGGAAGAATGTGATATCAGTGACAAAATGTATGCTTGATATAGAGCACTTCAGAAATTTGGATAAAGATGTCACCTCGACTGAATATGCTCTTACAACACTGGTAGAGTTGCAAAGCCTAGGCAGTGACCTGCATACACCACATATATCAGTCGAGAGGAACATGCAAACCAATATGGTTTATGCGTTGAACCAGCCATGTTATGTAATCAAACTATACTCTTGTAGTTGTTGAGCAGTTATATAATTGCTCGTCAATTATTCAAAAATTAATGTATTGAAAGTGCTTCAAATGACCCTCCTGGGTTCCTAAGTAATCCCAAATCTATCCTCAAACATTAACAATTTATTTTCCTAACTTTCACAGATCAGTTGCCAAGACCTATATATTATTTAGAGCAACATATATTTTTCGAGTTTTTGTAGCACTGGATATTTCAGTAAGAATTTCATGTTTTGATAGAAAATTCATGCTATGGACAAGTACTACTCTTTTTCTGGTTCCATACATCACCTCAATGGCTCAGTCAAATAGTTATCCTCTACCTCCCAATGATAATTAAATTCTTAATGCTTTACATCACAATTTAGAAAATAGTACGCCGTTCATCTAGCAATGACACAGATATCCTCTTTTCTTCTAATGACAAAAACATTCTTTTGATGGTGTACCTATTGACTGCTTCAAAGAAAAGTAATAACGTACGATTAAATATACAACTATGACTCTTTACCTTTTCCCCTTTTGGGGTGAACACAACTTTAACCGCCTCAAACACCTCTTCAATGGGCTTTGCAGCATCAATCTAAAGGTCAAAGCAACACAATATGACGTTGAGGTAAAGATTCCAATATCTAGAGAATAACCAAACAATTCAGTAACAGAAGTTTACCTCTCGAACCTTCCCCTTGGCCTTATAGTACTGAATCACAGGAAGGCTGGACTCTAGAAACACATTGAATCGCTTCCTTATCGTTTCAATGTTATCATCTTCTCTTCCCTTCATTAGAAAGAAAAGAAAAAGATTAAACCAACACAAAATGGCACAAGACAAAAAGAAACAAGGACATCTTCTGATATAAAACATATAAATGACCCATAGAAGGAGAGAGAGAATCAAGGAACCTGGTTCCTACTCAGAAGACGCCTCTCCATCTCTTCTTCAGGGCACTTGAAAAACAGGACAAAGTCTGGCTCGATTTTAGTCTGCAGAACCACCAAGTTTTCACCATGTTAGAGTAGCTAACTGAATGATGCTGAGAAGACTAGGTAAAAGACACAAACAAGGGCATGTAAACTGAAAGAACAAATATGGAACCAGAGAATGATAAACTTACAACAGCTTCAAATGCTGCACGGTTTTCCTCATTACGAGGAAAACCATCAATAAGGAACTTGTCATTACCACTTTCAAGCATTGCTTTTTGAAGAAGCTTAATTGTGACCTCAGAAGGAACAATCTTTCCCTCTTTGATCATATTCTGAATCATAGTTCTGCAGATCAGAAGAAATAATGTGTTCAATTTGTATAAAATGATCTTGCAGATATGGGGTGGCATGGGGAAAATGGTTCAGATGTAATCAGAAAAAATTCTCTACATACAAAAAGGTTCAAATACAAACAACTGGTGTCGAAGGAAATAAAAATACAAACAACTGGATTAGTACATGAACCTCCACCCGCTTCTGCCTCTAGCTCAATGTCAGAATGCAACAAACACAGAAAACATGCAGTTCAGATTCAGGAACCAAAGAGGCATGTCCTTAGAGTTAAACCAGAACAGAGAATGCAAAAAGCTTATCTATCCATTCCATGTCATGTCCAAAGAGAGGGCAAACCTAGAAAATTTCCAAGGATACAACTTATTTGTCTAAATGATTGACTAGCTGAGGATAAAACAGCCAATAATCTTCAATGAAAGCAATCCTATATTAGAAAATCCATCAGATCTCAGAAGGAACAACCTAGGAACTAGGTACATCAAGAGATAACAATGATAAACAATCATTAGAAACAAGTTTTTCCTCAATCCAATAAGTCTAAAAGTTTAATTGTTTTCTTAAATTGAAGCTGAATCCAGATCTGAATCATCTATAATGATCAGACTGTAAATCAAATGTCTAAAGTTAGCTAGAAATCTATGCATGTCTGACTTTTTCAGCCATGAAAGTCATACCCATTTTCAGAGCCAGACTTAATTTCTGCTCGGAGAAGATCTCCAGCACTGAGATGGGTGTAAAGAAAGTGTTGGACAATATTTGCACACTGGGTACCTTTCCCACTTCCCGGGCCACCTGATCCATCAACAGAAAAAAAAAAAAACTTTAAGAGTCTGTAGGCATTTACAAACAACAAGAAAATTAACTGGATGAGAAGCTAAATGTACAACTATTAACAGACAAAAATAACAGAGCAAGAAGTGGCTTACCCAGAACAAAAACAACTATTGGCTTTTCGTCGGTCAAGCTAACATTGACATCCTGTAGTTAGAAGATTTTGTCAGAAGCAGATGTGGTGGTAAAAAATGGGAATCTATGATAAAGGATGCTTGGAGAGGGCATCACTTTTCCAAAAGTAAGGTATTTTGACAACGTCCTAATGCATGACAAGTCTAATTCTTTTGTTCTTTAATAAATAACAATTGGATCAACAGAATAAATTCCATATTCCTCATTACCTTGTTTGCAGCATCAACAGTTCCCATGAGTGAAAGCTAACTGCCCAGCGTTTAAATCTGCATAAATCCAAAAGAACATAGTTCAAGAAAACGAACAAGAAAAGCAAGAAATCCAAACAAAACACGATGATCTGATCTGTTTAATTACGCACACAAGTTTAACATTGAGTTTTTAAAAATGGCAGAACAAAAGGCAATTCAGAAGATTTGGAAACAAACGTAGGACGAATCTATAGCAGCAGCAGAACATGCAATGCAGGAAATGCAAGAAACAAAAGCAACGTTGCTTAAACAAAAGAAAATACATCGGATCCATGAATTTCAAATCCAATCACATTCACATAGACGAAGCCAAGAAATTTTATAAAAAAAAGAAAAATCAAGTAAAAATGAGCTGAAGCACTCAACCCTACACAGATCGAATCAGAAAACAGATAAAGATGGCGTTTTGGCTGGCATTGAGAAAAGAAAACAAGAAGAGAGTGATCAAATCGGTTCAGATCGGATCCAAGCAGATAGAGAGAATGAAGGAAGGAAAGAGAGAGGTCAGCTTACCTGAATTATGAAGTGAGGGAGAAAGGACTTTCCTCTCTGAATGGATCAAAACCGGAACTTGGAAGGGCAGGGGAAATTGAAACAAAGAAATGCAGAGAGGGCCTTTAAATACAGGCAGGCCAACACTTTTGAAATGAGTGTTGCCCGGACCCGGGGTTGGGGGGAATTGAGCCTTATTCGGTTATTGGCTTCCCAAGGGTATATTCGGAATAACATAATCAAAAAGTGGTTGTTCTGTTTGCGTAATTCTAACTGCTAAAAAACGTCAGTCGGTGTGCCGTTGAATAAAGCGAATCACTTGGATTTTTTTCCCCCTTGTTCGTCTCAATTCAAAGGTATTTCTTTTTCTTTCAACAAAAAAAAAAAAAAGGAAGAAAAAGGAAAAAACCGTGTCGGCTTCTGAAAGAAAGATCTAACGCGCCCTCGTCTGCTTGCATTTTCCGCTATATTTTGTCTTAAAAGAAGGGGAGTTTTTTATTAAATAAAAATCATAGAATATTCTTTTCTTACTTACATGGGAATATTCTTCTTCTACACATGAAATAATGTTTCCCCATCAATCAGAACTATTTAGAACATGCCAAACAAATGGGATTGAATCCTCCATTCCAACCTTATCAAAATTTAATACAAATCAGAGATGCATGGATGAACCGCAATCAAGGAAAATGTAGAGGGGAAGGCCGGGAAAGAGCTACATAGATAGATAAACTCAAGCATTCGTAACAGTACTTTCCTACATAAATATTCAACCCCTCACGAGGTTTCCAAAGTCATAAAGAATAGCATAACAGCAAGAATACATCCAACAAAGAATCTAAGCTGTCAAACAATCAACAAAAGTTATACTACTGCTGGTATCGAATGTGGGTGATTCATTTTCGGAATTATATGATATTATAATAGACGGTAAGTATCATCGGGCCCATGATACAGAATCTATCTCGTCCCTTGCTGCCTTGTACAATTCAAGCCTTTTAGCACACTGTTGTCTCCTTTCCATCAAGGCCGGATCCTCATCTAACAATTGCGAGAGCTGCTTCGCCTGAAACAAACAGATGCCAAAACCATACGACCAGTTAATACGTATGAAGAAATCCAAAGCACTGTTTTGCTGAACAGCCAGAACCATACAACCACTTCAACCTAAATGCTGTCAAATGCATGATTCACCATAGCATATGCACATGGAAGAAAGGTCACATATGACCCACATGCACAGAGCAGTGTCTCACCCATGCTTACCAAAAGATAATAATCTTAATAATTAGAATTTTTTAAAATTTAAGGAAAATTGGCATTACCTCTTTCTTCCCTAGCAGTGTGTAAAAGCGGTTTAGCAATGATTGTTTTGCCTCCCTAACTTGACAGTAAACCACAGCCTTCGGAATTGTGTTCTTAAGTGTCTCTGACACCATTCCAACATATGAGGAAACATTTGACCCTATCCTCCGAAAATGGCCCTCACCATACCTATCTGTATTTGTAGCTGTGGCTGCAGCTGCGGCTGCGGGATTTCCTCCTTTATCTACTTCCTGTGGTAGCCTCCGGAAGAAATCCACCGTTAAATATGACGATTCCATATCTACCAATCGGATAACTGTCTTCTTACTCTCATCCCGAAATCTCTCCAAGGCCTCATTAGCAGCTGCTGCTATTTCAGCTTGCAGAGTGGGAAAGCGTTTTAATTCCTGCTTATACAAACATCAAAAGATCGTCACCTTTTGCAGGATACTAGAACAACTTAAGCTATATAAAATATGAGATCAATTCCCAAACTTTTACCTGAGTTTCTCCTACAGATTTCCTCACAAGTTCTTTCAGGACAAAGTGAACCTACATCGAAAATATTATATCAGCTAAAACTAGTGTGCCAACTTCAGAACTTTGACTATAAAAAGATTTCAAGATAGATCTTCAATGACCATAAAATAATAAAGGATGACAACTTACAGCATCCACAGAAGCTTCAGCTGGTCCCCTGAAATAATTTAATGCCCCTTCAATGAGCCTCCTGTAACCTTGCTCAGGGGCTATCAAGTGTGGTTGATAACCATCTGCCTCAGACACTACTCTCCTCACATTTTGCAGAGAAAGATGCCGGTCAAAGGGAAGCTTCCTCAAAGCAGCAGGCAGCTGGTTGTCAAAAACTCCATAAACACGATCACCTCCAGGTCGCCTAAGATATCATAATCCAAAGGTAATAAGGAAGATGCTCATAATCTTAAATTT
The DNA here is from genome assembly GCF_000208745.1 of Theobroma cacao. NCBI lineage: Eukaryota > Viridiplantae > Streptophyta > Magnoliopsida > Malvales > Malvaceae > Theobroma > Theobroma cacao. Next base: position 136,891 of record NC_030859.1, read on the forward strand.
TTAAAGTACTATAGTTGATTACACACTGATTTAACGTCTATTTAAATTTAGATCCTATAGATTAAGTATAGCCATTCATCAAATCATGAGATGCAATGACTTAGATTATTTTTGCAACCTTTACTAAGGATATTTTTATTTCAAAAGCAAAGAATCACTCCAAATCTGCCTAAACATATTATGAGCTCAAGAGCATGGATCTAATTCGAGGATAAATTATTTTTAACACTTGAATCCTGTTTCACCAGGCTTTTGCTTTTAAGAGGTAGATAAGTTGAAAAAAAACTAGGCCAAACAGGCACTCAGGCCAATAATGCTGCCAGAGAACAAAAAATGGCTTACTCTAAGAAAGCAGCAAAAGAGGAAAAACGAATTAGTAGCAGAAGCAATTTACCCTCCATCTAGATGCTCCTTGAATATCCGGTCAAACGCACGGCAAAGTTCCAATATGGTGTATAATTGAGCCTAAAATACAACATCACAATTATACACAGCACAGAAAGAAGCTTGTACTTATATGGGAATAGGAAAGCTATGCTACTCACCCCAGCGTCAAGGGCAATAGGCCTACCAAGATGGTCCATCTCTGATTCAAGTTCATCAATGCTTTTGTTTATCAATGAAGTGATACTTGGTATTCGAGCCCTAATTACAGATTCTAAATGCTGAAAACAAGGCAACATCATCAGAAAGATGCCCTTTAAGATTGTAAAGTCAATCCTAGAATAGAATGCACGAAAAGTCAAACCTGTGAAAGAAGTTTTGCAAGATACTCTGAACCCATTTTACTCGCTAAGTGGCTATAGTCTGGACTAGTGGCAAAATACTCACGCTCCTTGCGTCTTGCCACAATCATGTCCACATTTTTGTTTATATCAGCTTGTGAACGGTTCACAATTCCAACCCAAGGTTGTTGCAGCCGGTAAGATCTTCCTTCAAGAACCTTAAGAAAGAAAAAGGCAAATGAAAAGTGTCATGTTTTCATACAAAGTCAGCAACAAGAAGAAAACCAACAGATAAAGACACATAGATACATTAAATTAAAAAAGTTCTATATAAAAGAGACAGCACAAGAACTCACATCCAGAGCATTAGTCCCTTTGTCCATAAGATCCAGCTTAGTTAACACCCCGAATGTTCGGTCACCTGGTAAAAAAGGGGCACAAGATTTTGTCAGAGAGGAATAAAACAAGCAAAAATTACTTGGCAAAGATATGCATGTATGCCATAGTGAAAAGATACATACCGGAAGGATCTACTTCCCTAGCAATTTTGATAGCATCTGAAGTTGCTATATCTTGATTGGCTGGAGATATAGCTAGTATGATACAATTAGGCTGCCAGAAGCATAATAATGATTCAGATTGCAAATAAAACACAATTAAGATTTTTCAGTTGAGATTGTTTATGCACATAAGACTTAAAAAAAAAGTATATATGTAAAGATTTTGCAAATAAAAAATAATGCTATCACAGGTTGGTTAGTTCAATCATTCATACAAACAAGGAAGATATTTCTCATATAGTTTTGATTAGAAGATCTTAAGTAGCCCTTCTCTTTTCACTAAACATCAGAATCTAAGAAAAACGGTCCAATTCAACATGAGAGAGAGAGAGAGAGAGAGAGAGAGAGAGAGAGAGAAGGAGTAAAGAACCATGATCTGTTAATATAGCACGGTTAAGGTCTTCAAGGTGCTTACCTTCTCAACATATGATCGAACCATGGTTTCAATGTCTTGAACAATACTTTCAGGCTGTCCCTCTGAAAGAATAATGATTTGCATTCATCAAATGAATAGGAAACCCAAACAATGAAGTTAAATTCAGATGAAACAATTAAAATAACACTTACCGACTGCAACTTTTGTTAAACCAGGCAAATCAATCAGGGTTAAGTTGACAACTGTCAGAAGAAAATAAATGGTGTTAGGTAAATGACTCTGATTAAAAAAGAAACATAACTGTGATGTTGTTACGAACCATGTGGAGAGTAGATACTGAGATGAATAGGAACAGGAGATATCTGCTTGGTCTTCCCAGTCATTCTATCAGTTTCATCCTGAATTTCTTTGCGGACCATTGCTGCAAGTTTCAAACTCAAATTAGGAGGAAAAAAAAAATCCATCTTTAACAGAATTTGCAACTAGCAGGTCCAAATACAAGGACGTAAGGTAAGTGTTATTCTTTCATTTTTAATTGCCCATAATTTGAAGAAAGGAAAGCTAAAACATGACAAAGTAATTTTCAGGTATCCAAAGGCAAAGTAATATGAAAAAGATATGGTCTTAGAAGATTATGTAAAAAATAAAGCATACCAAAATCCGTGAATCTTCTCTTGGGCAGGTGAAGAAACTCAGCATACTCCTGTGACGATTGGTCTGTCTTATGAAGCTGCAATACCAGAGGCCGTCTCGTCACGATTCCTGGACCAAATTAAACATCACTATTACTCCAATTCAAGAGACTAATATTATAAAAAGAAAAGGAAGAAAAAAAGGAAAAAAAAGAACGAACCTG